>NC_079202.1:35983762-36142560 GCF_026745355.1 Beta vulgaris subsp. vulgaris | reverse complement strand
CTCGTGNTGTCTGTCATCTTCCTCAATACTCTCTCTCCTCTGATAAGTTCTAATATCAATTGGTATTTATAAATTGATGAAAAGTCAAATAATCTGATAAGTTCTAATACAAAGATTTATAATTCTAAAAAATTTCTAAACTTGTGATTTGGAATTGAATTTAAGATTTTCAAATCCTGAATTTAAAATGATGCATTTGAAATGAAGTCCTATTCCCAAACACAACCTTATAGTACTTATAGAATCCTACAAAATCATACCCTAACGGCCTAACACATAAAGGATATGTGCAACCTATTGATCACCACTCGCTAACTATGTGCACATATCCTTTATGTGCAAGCTATTGACTATATGCAAACTAAAATTTGTTTTCTATATCAGATCAAAACCTTTATTCATCATTAGTCTGTGGGTAATTTAAAAATTAAAACCGTTGCAACTTAATAACGAAGGTGGTATATATGAAAGCGAGCGAGTAGCAGCAACATCATTGAATTGATATGGTACGATTCGAAAGATAATCAATCTAATATGTCCATATATATATATATTACAAAGAAACAACCGATGCCATAACGAATTAAACTATAAACTAAATTGTAGAATATGATGAACCAGGAAAAAGAATTAAAGACGAGGCTACGTTATTTTATTGTTCTATTTTTTATATTAGTGATGGTGATGATGCTTCTTTTGCTGCTTGAGCTCCTGTTTGGCTTCTTTCTTCTTGTGATGTTCATGGAATACGAAACCAGCAGCACCAACTGCAACTGCAGCTGCTACCCCTTCTTTCACCTTGTGTTTGTGAGCGTTCTCGGGGTCTTTTTTGGCCTGTTTCTTCTCATGCTACAAAATATTCACAAGGAAATGTAAGTATGAAATTAAAAAAAAAAAAAAAAAAAAAAAAAAAAAAAAAAAACTAGCTAAAGAGTAAATATGTGTTTGATAGTACTTGATAGAGAAGCTTATATTGTGTTTAGGCGCAAAGAACAAAACGAATGCATGTAATAATCAAAGGACTAAGCTGCTCAGCTTATTACTTAGAAATTCTCTATATGTTTCTATTTTGTTCAAGCAACTGCACATCTCATATGATTTAGGGTTTTTTTTGGAAGTTACCAATGAAAATAGGATTTTTGTGGCAAAACATTATTAAATTTTTTTTTTTGAAGAGAAGAATCAATTGAAATACTTCCGTTGACAACTTAACACCACATTATAATTTTTATGCCAAATTATCAACTTTACGCCATTGAAAATATAGCTTTTCTTGTTTTGTTTTATTTTTCCCCCTCTTACAATTTAAAAGCCCTAATTTCCCTCAATTTCCCCTTTTTTCCTCAATTTATTAAAGCTAAACCTCTCATCCTAAACCTCAGAGCGGGTAGTAGTACTAGTTAGAGAACTCGGAGCAAGTACACTCGTCCGAGTTCGTAGAGGAGAAACGGGTGAACCTAGACCGAAAATCAGACTTGTTATTGTTGTTGGTAAGCGAAAATATGGAACAATGTGAGTGAGTGAGGAGAGAGGAAGAGAGAGGGAGTGTTAATTAGTGAGAAGATGGAGAAGTGGGTAAGAAGGAGAAGAAGATGACATGAAAATTTTCGAGAGAGAAAAAAGATGGGGATCTCGTGAAATAAAGAGGAGAAAACAAAGAATGTGAGTTGACAAAAAAAAAAACCGAGGTTTTGGGAGAAACCAATTGTGAACGCCGTAAAGTTGACAATTCGGCTTGAAAATCGTAATGTGGTGTTTAGTTGCCAACAAAAGTATTTTAGTTGATCCTTCCCTCCAAAAACAATTTTAAGTTGTGTTTCCACACAAAAAGCCTATTTTAATTGTTTCTTTCCACCCAAAAAATCCTATTATTTAATGGACTATATAATGTTATAATAAATCTATACCAAGATACATATCACATGCTAAATGTTTTTGGGGAAAACTAGTGGTGTCAATTCAGTTAACCAGTTCAGTTCTGGTTTAAACCAAACAGTTCAGTTGACTTCAGTTCAGTTAATTCAGTTTATTTTTCCGAACTTAATTGATTCAGTTTAAACTTTTTCGGTTTCAGTTTCGATCCATACAGTTAATTCAATTTTCAGTTAAGTTCAGTTCAGTTTACAGTTTTCTTTTGGTTTGACCCGTACAGTTTTGGTTTAAACAGTTGACTTTTTACGGATTACTATCAGTTAAACAGTTATTTTCGGTTCGGATTTAGTTATTTTCAGTTTCTTAAGGAAACCCGCATTGACTCGGGTGAAAGTTAATATAGGTTATGTCGTGTGTTTCGGGTCTCGCTTCGGGTCAATCCGTTATTCATTCCAGGAAATTCCAATTGAGTTGGACTTTTATCACATAGGTTAAAGTGCCGTTAAACTTGTCGAGCACAACAATGGCACCAAGAGACGTATATATATTTGTCTACGAAAGGGCATTTTGAAGTTGCCATATTTTCTATAAAATTATTTTATTAAAGGTTCAACATTTGGCTGATATTGAAAAATTCAATTTCAAATTCTTCATTATTCTATAGTCCAATGTGTAACTATCAATGATGAATTTGTGACTGGTTGCGGTCAAAGATTAAGATGATGATTGATAATGATGATATACTTTATAAATCAGTTAATGTAAGTGGTTAAGCATTATGTCTTCCAATGTGCCAATGTATAATGGAATTTGAAACAAAAAACATCTACTTAAATAATCCAAGTATTTATTAGTGTACATAATGAATGTGTCAATGGTAGTCTCTAAGTTAATTTAAGATAACAATGCGATATTTGAGTTAATCGTCTTTATGTGAAATGCAATTTTGAAACATAAAACATATGATTGAACTAATATGTAGTTATTGGGTTAGATGGACTATGTATATCAATATAAGTCATTAAGTTGATTCAACATAGCTATATTCTATTTAACCAAGTCATATTTAATTTCAACTAATTTTGAAACTAAAAATATCCAATTGAAGTAGAATAAGTTGTTGTCAGACATATGAATAATGAATGTATCATTAATAAGTAACATAAAGCGATGATGAAAATAGTAATAATACAAATAATAGTAATAATAACTATGATGACACTTAGTCAGTTACTCTTAGTCAACTCGTGTGTGCGATAAATAACTATGATGACAATGAAAACAATAACAATAATGAGCATAAATTATAAGAAGTTACTATCAACTCAATGAAATTCATATAAGTTATATCGTTACACAATAAGTTCACTTAAATAGATATAATCTATCTGTAAAATTATTTTATTAAAGGTTCAACATTTGGATGATATTGAGAAATTCAATTTCAAATACTTCATTATTCTATAGTTTTTCAATGTGTAACTATCAATGATGAATTGGTAATTGGTTGTGGTTAAAGATTAAGATGATGATTGGTAATGATGAATTAGTTTACAATTCAGTTAATGTAAGTGGTTAATTATTACGCTAATTGTCTTTTAAGGTATGATGGAATTTGAAACAAAAAACATCTACTTAAAATATCCAAGTATTTATTATTGTATATAACGAATGTGCCAATGGTAGCCGCTAAGCTAATTCAAGATAACAATATGATATTTGAGTTAACAATCGTCTTTACGTGAAATGCATTTTGAAACATAAAACATATGATTGACCTAATATGTAGTTATTGGGTTAGATGGACGATGTATCAATAACACAAAAGAACTGTTTTAGTAACAATAGCTATGATGACACTTAGTCAGTTACTTTTAGTCAACTCGTGTGTGCAATAAATAGCTAGCTATGACGACAATGAAAACAATAACAATAATAAACATAAATTATAAGAGGTTACTATCAACTCAATGAAATTCATATAAGTTATATCGTTACACAATAAGTTCACTTAAATAGATATAATCTAACTCAATGTTATTTCCTAATTAATTTACGATAAGTGAGACTATGAGATAATTGACACGAGCATATATCGATTAAATGAAAATATTAATTATTACTATAAATAATTAAAAAATATTATTGAAAATGGGGACATTGGGTATGAGATTTGGGGTTTAAGTTTTGGAGTTTATATAGGGTTTAGTTGTTTGGGATAATAATTCATTAATTTAGTATGATTATTTGTTCTTGTAAAAAAAAAAGTATGATTATTTGTTTTCTTAAGGCAAAATCCAATACCAACTAAGAGGAAAACCTAAACCGTTAGATCATTTAAATCAATGACACATAAAAAAACAATACAAAGCACACGGATCAGAAATATTAACCGTTAGATACAATCCATAAACCAAATTGAACCGTTAGATCGTCTCTCAGCCATCTCCATATAAAAGATCAAAACCCTATTTCCTTCCTCTCTCAGCCACCCAGCGGCCAGCCCAATTCTCTAACCTTCATTTTTTTCTCATCTCCCCGCACCTACATTCTATCTCCTTCTCTCTGCATTCACCTGGTCTTATATCTTTCCTCTCTAAACTTACTTTTGTTTTCTCTGTCTATCTCGGCCCTTGAATCTTCGTTTTTTTACGGCGAAATCGCAAACTTAAGCGAAGAACCAAATCGGATCCAAAGCGAAGAAATTAGACCCAAGTTGGTGTTTTTGTCGTGAAAATCTCAAGAATCGAGGTTTTTGAATATAATTTATATGTCTTAGTTTTACATCTGGATTATAAGATAATTCTAGGTCTCATCAGGTTTATGTAGATTTAGAATTTATAAGGTTTTATGCTAATAGTTTTTTATCTTTTATGTTTTAGATCTTGTTTTTAGGAGAACTCTGAATTTCTATTATTAATTTTACATCTTCTGTAATTTATTGTTATTTGTTCATCGTTGTAATACATCTAGAGACCATATGGTGGAAGTTACAAAATATTCCTTCATCTCTTTCTTTGATTTCGTTTGTTTGTAAAGTTTCCAGCCTCAATCTTTCTTTAATTTGTAATTCTGAATATTTATTTCTAATAATGTGAGATTTGAGAAATTAGATTTTAGGTGTTGGGTGATAAAAAAAAAAATATAAGCTTTCAATTTGATTATAATTTTCGAATTTCTTACTAGGTTGTTGAATTGTTGTAATGTTGTAATGTTGTTGACAAATGAGTTAATGCGTACAACTTGTATAATTGTATAGCTAATAAAGGAAAAAAAAAATCAAAAAACAGAGCAATTGCTAGAACATGTTTGGTTTTGTTTTAGTTATTTTATCTTGATTTTGAGTAGTATTAGTGATAGAGTAATTTGCAGGGACTTGTTTAGTTCAAAGGTTGGGACATTAGTTGATTTCATTAATCATCTCCTTAACTCAATAGATAAGAGCCATAGAAGTCAGAAACAAAACTACAAATCGGTCATGGCTTCTGTTGAATTTTTTGGGCAGATGGATTTTTTCGGTCGTTTACAAAAAACAAAAGGCAAACCACTGAACCAACACAATATAAAGTAAAAGTTTGTTGGGCCAAAAAAAAAGGTGTGAAATTGTATGTTTAAAGACATTGTTAAGATTGTTATTTGAATGTAGTGATTTATTTAGTTTAATTTAATGAAAACTATCCATTATAAATTATTATATTGTTTATTTTTGTTAATCTCTCCCACGTCAAGGGCCCATTTTTTAAATTTTGTCTCGGGCCTAATACTATTCAGGAACATCTCCTTCATTTAGTTCATCCTATTCGGTTATTCACTTGTTTGGACTTTCTAGTATTTGGACTTTTTAAACTTTAAATTTGAAAGAAACACATAAAAAAATAACGTGGTGAAACAGAAAAAAAAAATCCAATGTTAATTGACCGTTCAAGCCTGGATAGATTTCTTTCCAACCCAAGATACTTTAGAAAATTGTTAAAGTTCTACGTATATACATACATGTTGTGACTTATGAGTTATAGCCTCTATGATATATACATTAATAGATGTCAAATCAAAACAAGAGAGTAATGTACACAAATGATTCACTTGGAAGCTTGTATATTGAAGAATTCAACTTTTTAATGGAAATAGTAATTGAAAATTGAAATCACTTGTTTTTATCGTTGTCTAGTATTTAAGGTGTCATGTCACCGTACGCCAATAATTTAGATAAATTAAAAATTACGAAATTAGGTGTTATATTTTTGAAACAGTTCAGTTAATTGAGTCTTTGAGACAATTATTGTATTCTATATAGTTTAAAACTATTTCATTCAGTTTGATTCGGTTTATTATAAAACAGTTTTATTCAGTTTTATGCAGTTCAGTTAAAAGAGTTTGATTCAGTTCAGTTAAAAATAGTTTTATTCAGTTTGATTCGGTTCAGACAAAAACAGTTTGAATCAGTTCAGTTAAAAACAGTTTTATTCAGTTTGATTCAGTTCAGTTAAAAACAGTTTGAAACAGTTTTCAGTTAAATTCAGTTCATTTTCAGTTCAGTTCAGTTCAGTTTAAATCGGTTTTTCGTGCAGTTAATTTCAGTTTGGTATGTTTTCGGTTGAGTTTCAGTTCAGTTTCAGTTCAGTTAATTGCAGTTTGCTTTAATCTGATTGACTTATCGGTTTTTAACTTTTCAGTTATGGGTCAATTCAGTTCAGTTTATTCAGTTCAGTTGATCAACAGTTTGCAGTTTAACCATCGGTTTTCAACCAAACTGACAGCTCTAGGGAAAACACAAGCTCAGGTTGAAGAAGAGCCTGGCCACATGTACATACAAACCCAATCTATTGTATCCTAAAATTAATTGATAATAGAAAGAGTAGGCCTATTTGTTAATTATTATCTTCTTTCTTCTGTAATATAATACTCGTATATATAATATTATAATGTATTAATGTTGGCCTATGAGCAATATTTATATGGACTTTGGCCTAGGGCTAGTAGACATCTCCTTAATCCTTGAGCAATGATAATGAAATGCATACATTTTTTCTAAAAACAAATTCCAGACGACAACAGAAATTTATTATGTATAGTAAATAATAATATCTTAAAATTACCAGAGCATAAGTACCAGCAGCGACAACCGTAGCTTTTCCAAAATGTTGAAGGTGTTTATGGTGCTTCAATTCCTTCTTTGGGTCTTTTTGCGCTTCCTCCTTGCGATGGTGGTGATCAGTCATAATGTTTTTGATATCTTTTTAAAATATTAAGTAAAAAAAAGTCGAAAGATATTCAATAATTTGATAAGATACGGAATATAATGATAATATCTTATGCTAATCAAAAGATGTTTGAGTTACATTCTAATAAGGTATGTTCAGGTGTTTATATATAGGCAGTGAGACACAATTGTTGCTTCTTGCCTAAGTTAATTTACGCGTGTCATACGACTAAATCAAATTTCGCAAGCTACCTTCGCCGTGTTTAATAATAGTATTACCTGTGTTCAGTTCAGAGAAGCTTCAAAACCTATTATCATGCATGCGTTCGCGACGTCATCCTCAACTTTTGTAGATAACATTTCTATTAAATTGGTCACCTAATTATACTCTCAACTCTTTTTCTTTAATTTTTTTTTTTTTTTTTTTTTTCTCTGAGATTGGTTCATACGTGAGGATTAGTTAGAGTTTTCTTAATTTTTTTTTTCATGTGTCAGGCTTGTCTTCTCTTTTCTCATAACTCAATTATGTTTCATGATTTGACGATATGGGAAGTCCCCTCAGAAAAAAAAAAAAAAAATTGACGATTAGGGAAGAACGAAATCATGTTGTTAGAACGAAAGCTCGTTAAGAACAAAGAAATATTAATGATTGATGTTTATGCGGATTTGCAAAACATCGATGTTGATATCGATGATGAGGATATGGCTATATTATGTTGTTGTGTTCTTTACCACCTTCGTATAAGCACTTTCGAGATACCTTATTTTATGGTAAATAGGATTTGAGTTTGTAGGATGTTAAGGAGGTCTTAATAATTCTAATAATTCTGCTTACACAAATGCTTTGGTTGCTCATGGTGGAATGAATTCTGGAAAAATCTGTAACTATTGTCATGTGAAGGTTCATATTAAATCTGAGTGTTTAAAATTAAAGAAAAAAATGGAGAAAGGTCCAATGAGGATCAATATACAAATATTGCCGACACTATTCATGATAATCTTGCACTTTAGGTTTACAAGATTTGGGACTGCGGTTTCTACGATCTCTTTATGTTTGGTGTCCCCTTGAGATCTCTTGGTAAAACGAGAAACCGTGTGGATTTTTCTTTTTTTGAAGTCTATGATAGATTGTTTTTGAGGTTGTAAGAAAGTAGCAATCTTGGTTATGCATTAGATTTTGTTCTAGTCATCCTATTTCTTATCATAAATTTGGTACTTTTGTGTTTATTAAGTACAATTGTAATTTAGAAATTATTGTTATCATTCAGTTTCTAGAATTACCTTTGAGTCTATTGTTGAGATGAAGAATTGTTTGAAGGGAGTTTGGTTAATTTAAAGAAGCATGCTTGGCGTTGGTGACTAGATCTAGGCCATGTGATAGTTTTGTATGTGTTTTGGTGTTCGAAGACGCATCGGTACACAATTATAGAAGATGTTTGTTTTCAGGATTGCCTAAAGTGAGTAGGCTTATGGAATTTTATTTAAGGTGCAGGTTCTATGATGTTTGGTTGAGTATCACTTCTTGCTTTTAATTAGGTGGAGTTATCTTATTCGATGGGTTTCAAGTGAAGGTGGATAATTGTTGTTTATAACTTGAAATCTTGTGAATGGTATAAGGCTGAATTTGAATGCACATATCTCTCAATATATAGATGTTTTTGTTGTGATTCAAATTGGAGGTGATAACTATTTATGCTAAAATTTTCCTTTTACGATAGAATTAAAGTTAGGGACGATTTAACCAGATTATCAGTATGACAATGCAAGGAATGAGTGCAAAGGGGGTTAAAGGGAAGAACACACAGAAATGGTGACGCGGAAAACCCCAATGAAGGTGGGTAAAAACCGCGGGTGGAGATGGTTCCACCAATCTACTATCAGGGACTGTCGTTCCAGATAAACGACGATCGTTACAGCTTAAGTTTTTCTCTAAGTACAAGTGTATAATGTCCTTTAGTTGAGTAATCTTCCTCTTGCCTTTTCTTTTGTATATCATATGTCGTAACTTTCTCTTTGGCTTAACATCACATGCAAATGTTGCGACGTTAACAATCAGATTATAACGACTTAATGAAGGTAAATGCAAAGGAATCCATGGTGTGACCCCGTATTTTTATACTTGTTTTGTAATAGTTATATTATGTAAGTTTATAAACAAAATTATTTTAAAATATTTTTTTATTAAATATATTTTATTTTCCACTTATTGACCCTACCTTAGAAGGGTCAAAAGCTAATCCCTAAATTTCCTAGGTTAACTACCCAATTACACATTATGTCGCTATTATAAAGGAGGGAGAAGGAAAAAAAAGAAAAAAAGTGGAAAAAGGTCAGGTGTTTCCCCGCAGCTTGCTTTCCTTTTTTTCATTCATTCTTTCTTCTATTTTTTTCCTTCCTTCTTTTGTCGTTCTTTTTCTTCTCCAACACACCGTTACATCTTTAAATTTGTTATCATTTATTATTACACATCAATCTTTAGTGACCCATCTTCAACATCTCCTGGTTTTGTGGGTATTTCAAAGACGAAAATTTGGATTTATGGGCTTGGGTTTTTGGTCGAAAATCAGAGCAAAGTAGGAATTTTCGGGTCTCTTATTGTGTAATTTACCTCCTCCATTCAAGTAAGTTATACTTTTGAACTTTAATTTCGTGTATGGTTGTTTTTTTTTTATGAATTTGGGATTTTGTTAACTAAGGGTTCATAACAAAATCGAATTAGGGGAAAATTTCTATTATGTGAAATTTGTATGATTGGTTTATGTTTCATGTTTAATTCGATTTAGTTAACGTATTTTCCATTTGGGTTTGCGAAATTATTGTTTCTAAAGTATATTCTAAAATTTGTGATTTGTGGGATTGTTATTAATCGCCTATTTTGAACTATAAGTCCATGGTTATAGTTTTTTAGTACATAAAAAAGTATCAAGAATTAGTATGAGTTTTATTGTAGTATAAAGATTCTAGTCAAGTGTGGTGTTATACTGTTATTGTAGTTGAGTTTCCAACTTTCCAGTGTTGTGGTGTTGTTGTGATGCTTAGTTGTTGTAGAATGGATTGAAGGTGGGTATCAACTGTTCTTTTGGTCGACACGATGTTTGTTTGGCTGCTGACGAAACATTCCCTGGCCCAAATTTTGGCGTGCTACAACACGAGTGTAGTTCTTGCAGTTTTCTTATTTTTACTATACCATGCATGTTTAGTTTGTGACTTAGGTTGATCATGTTCATAAGACTTTAATAGGAAACAAAAATAAAATAACATAAAATGAAGTATTTGTCATAATTGTATATTATACATACATGTTTGCGATTTTGTTGGTATATAGTTAGTTCTTTGTCTAAGTTATATGATTAATCCTTAAAACCATATGGGTTCTATAGTTTGTATATGTGACTTTCATTGACTTTTGGCCAATTAACTTTTGTATGTGCTCTTTTGAAATAAATTGAGTTAAGTTGAGTCGTTTCCGAATCAGTCAAAACTCATTAGCTAGGTTATGTCATTTATAGGTGAATTATGTGAAGTATAGTCAAGTGACTATTATATCGTAGATTGCGGGTTCGTAGAAGAGCCTTTTCACTTGAGATTAAGATATATTGATTGTGGTTGCTGATAAGGTAAGATTTATTACTGTGCTTGTACATACGAGTTCAGAAATTATTTTACATTGTTTGAAAATTTATTTTAACAATGAGATTGTTTTATGAAGTTTATATGTTGAGATCTAAATGGTTCTCTATAATTACATTGAAAGAGTTTATGAGATTATTTATGAGATTTATAATAAAAGGAGGAAGTTCCTCAATGTTACCAAGTTTAACAAAAATGTGGGGTTACTGGTAAACAGTATTCCTCGAGTATGGAAGTATTTTGAGTTAACAGTGTCTCAACGATTTATTTTAGTAGTTGGGAGTATATTGATCAATACTCTTGCCATTTGTCTTCCTTCTTGGTACGTTATCAAGTTAGGGGTATGCATACTAGGGACTTTGGTGTTTACGTTATCTAGTGAGCCTAGCTAGCTGATTGGAATTGAATTACTTCCTACTCACAAATTACGAAAGGTTATATTTGAATGTTTTACATAATACTCACTCTGTTTCCTAAAGATCTTCCTTATTACTATTCCTACAAATATTAAGGAGGATCCACTTGTGTAGGGTGTGGGGTGGGTAAAGTAGGAGAGAGAAAGAGGTTAAGATAAATAAACAAATAAAAAGGGGTTAAAGTAGGAGAGAGAAAGGGAGTAAAATTGAATTAATAATGTAATGGTGGACCATATGATAAGGACATGAGAGGGTAAAAAGGGAAAAACAAATTCCAAATAAGGAATAAAGTAAAAGAGGAAAGATCTTTTGGAAACGCACTTAAACAGAAAGAGGGAAGATCTTTAGGAAACGGAGGGAATAGTTCATAAAGAAAGAAAGATTGGATTTGAGATTGTTAGAAAGTTAATATATTATATATATATAATTGGTACAACTTTTAAATGAATTTGGAAGATATTCCTATATATCTTACCTGCATATTGAATAGTTTTGTTTTATTATAGTATTAAATCTTGCTGAGCCTTTGGCTAATATTACAGTGTTTAATGTGTAGGGACTTGAAGATAGTTAGCTTTCGGTTGGGTCAAAGAGTGTGTTGGACCTTTTTTGATTTAACAAGACTTTAATAAGACTTTCGTTGTTATTTATTTGACTATAGGATTTATATTCTGGTTTGTAATAATTAATTACTCTCTATCGAGCTAGTCTATAATAATTATTTAGAACTTATTGTTTTTTTTTTTTAATTACAACCATTAGCCTCGTGGTTATCATTATTAATTATCGCGACGTAACACCTTTGAATTTCCGATTTTATTTATTATAAGATGTTTTTAGAAGTACTGATAAGGGTGAATAGTTATATATTTCTAACCTTCTTATTTACTCTTACTAGCTCTTTATTAGTATTATAAACAATAAGTTGTGGATTTCAATTGTTTTCATATATTATTTGAAATTATGTTTATTGGATTATTTTTTTGTTTGACATATGCTATGTTATCTTCCAGTAGTGATATATCTCATGATTGACACGTACATTATAATTTTAGAGTCAAATAATCGGAAATTGTCTTTGGTGATTAATGGGCTAAACCTATTAATACAAACTTAATCCATAGATTAGGAATAAGTGAGCTAAAGCCCAATGTTACCAAGTAGCACACATCAAGAGAATAAAAAAGAAAAGAAAAGAAAAGAAAAAGAACTCTACTTGGGCTAAAGATCACACGACACCGCTAAGGAAGGAGAAAACAAAACCCTTATTGTTTTAGACTGGAGTTCCATGTGGGGCAGAAGAAGTAAAAAGGAGGAGATTGTTTCTTTGGGATGGGGGATATCACTGGCTGCAACAAGGTTTTGGAGGGTCGAAAATCAATAAAAGAAACACGGCAGCAGTACCAAGGGGGCGGTAGTACGAGTTGTCATAGTCTTTTATCGATTATAAAGTAATTTCTTATTTTATAAAGTACTATTTTAGTAATAGTAATTGATATTTTTGTATATCATATTAAATTTAATTTCAAAAACATTAATTTCATAATTTATAGAGTATAATTTAGAAAATTATTTATAACTAATTTTGAAAAGTCAAATGTGATTTAAATACAAGTATACAATAGGAATATATCGTATTTGACTTTATCTATAATATCTAGCCATAAAGGAGCAGCAGGTGATAGACTAGTTGTATTGGCATCACCTCTGCTCCCAGAGGTCAAGGGATAGGGTCTCACCCATTGTAGGGAGAGATCCCCAATTTACCTCCTTCCTTGCAAGAGACTTCATCTTACCTTTTAAAAATATATATGTATATATCTGGCCATAAATAACATATTGTTGACATATACCAATGTATAGGTCACATTAAAGTATTATGATAACTTTTTTCTTAAGAACACTATTGACATCAAACGTAGTAAATCAATGACAATATGGAAGTTTAAGTTGTTGAAGATCCAACTTTAATTTAGTGGAAGGGAGTATGTTAAAATTAGTCCATAGTATGTTACTAGCCTTCTATGCACGCGATGTGTGTATTGATTGTTTGACTCTGTTTTTAATAAATTTCATCTACATATAATTTTAAAAATGTGATTTATAATTATTGTTGTACAAACTAATGTAAAGTGCTTATAAATTGTAATGAACATTTATATGTAAGGTCTTATAGTCAAATTAAATTTGTAATTTTTAAATTAAATAATTATTTTTTTCATTGTGTCAAGTTACTTTGTTAATGCTTATTTAGTTTAATTTATCATTAGAATTTTGACTCGATCTTTAAATTAGGAAATGATATATTGTAGAAAATTTGAATATCCAATTATATATTTAGTTGAGGATAAAAAAGACTTTTTAAAGGGAGCTACCATAGTCCATAACTCCCCCTTGGCTTATATGATAGAAATTACTGGAAATAGTGGGTAGCTTATTCTGGCATGAGCTAAGTTGATGGGATTTTTTTTTGTTTCTTTTATTTATAGTCTTTGTTAGTTATTTTATTCCTTATATAGAATCATGTAAGAGATTGAATTAGTGGAAATAGTGTGCAACTTATTTTGCCATGGGTTAAGTTAGTGGATATTTTTTTTTATTTCTAATCTTTCATAGTTGTATTTTCTCTTCTCTTCTCTCTCTTTTCTTAAAGCCCGACCAATAAGTAGGCCCATCCCAGATATTTTAGAGGCTTTGGGATAAACTAAAAAATATGGGCCATTTATAATTTCATTTACTATTCTTGACATATATTGATTTCAATATATTAATGGTCAAAATTAAATTCACTAGTAGAATAAATGCTATTTGCTGCGGTTAAAAAGTGCCCTATTGCTACGGATTTGGGCGCGCAGCAATTAAGGGCGCAGCAATAGGTATTAATTATATTGCTGCGGTTTTAAACCGCAGCAATATTAACAAATATTGCTGCGGTTTTTATGCCAAACCGCAGCAATATATTTATTTTCAATCAGATTTAGAAAGCATATTGCTGCGATTTTTAGGTAAAACTGCAGCAATATGCTATATTTAATAATAAAAAATAGACATATTGCTGCGGTTTTTCAAGTAAAACCGCAGCAATAGGGTCTGAACAGGTAAATTTTTTTTTTTTTTTTTTTGCAGCCATCAAATTTGAAAGACAAAAAGATTAAAAGCAAATAAAACAACACTTATTGAAACTAATAACAAAAAAAATTATTATACAAAATTCAAAGACATAAAAAATTCAAATTGAAATATATTATTACATATATTTAAGGCAGAATATAGAAAACCAAAATTATAGTAACTAAAAAAACAGCAAAAATATTTAAGGCAAATTATAAAAAACCAAAATCATACAACTCATCAAAAGTAGTATTCTGATACACAAATAATTACTAAAATATTATAAAAACAATTACAAAAATTGAGGCTGGACGAAATAATCAACAAACGCAAAAAACCTATCTAAATAATAATAAAAAAACCAGATCTGAAATAATAAGAAAAACGACAAAATACACAAATTAAATCTGAAAAAATCAAAATGAAAATCTTCGATCTTCGAGAATTGAACGACTCTTGGACTCTTCGATCTGAAAAAAATCTTCGATCTGAAAAAAATCTTCGATCTGAAATAATAAAAAGATCTTCGATCTGAAAAGGACGCAATATTAAAAAAAACGAGAAATTGAATATCAAAATCAGAGTTGACAGAAGGCTTCAAGAGGAACGACGAGAAAAAAACGAGAAATTGAATATCAAAAAACGAGAAATTGAATATCAAAATTGAATACCTGATGAAAACAAGATCTGAACGACGAAGGCTTCAAGCGCGAGGAACGACGAACGCTTCGACAGGTACGACGAACGCTTCGACAGGAACGACAAAGGCTTCGCGAGGAACGACGAGGGTGAGCTTCGAAGGGTCAAGTCTTCGATCTGAACGACGACCGAAGCTTCGCGAGGAACGACGAGCCACTAGTAATGACGCAAACCAAGACACGCATCTCAAAAATCAAACACCTTACTCGCTTCGTCGGCTTCGTCGGGTCGCACAGGGTCGCACAAAGTTGACATAAGGCGAAGGTTTAGAGAGGTTGAGAGAGTTGAGAGAGATGAGAGAGAGAAGAGAGGGTTGAGAGAGATGAGAGAGAGAAGAGAGGGTGAGGCGCTGAGAGAGAAGGTGAGGGGCGCTGAGAGAGAAGATGAGGGGGCGCTGAGAGAAAAAACCCTAAGTGTGAGGCGCGCTGAGAACCCGTCTTCTTTTATGGGTAAGTGAAAGCTAATATTGCTGCGGTTTCCTAATAGGACCGCATCAATATATTAAAAAAATATTTTTTTAATATATTGCTGCGGTCCTACGTGGAAACCGCAGCAATATTAGCTGTACAGGGCCCCACATGTTTTTAAAAAGGTAACCGTTAGACAATATTGCTGCGGTTTTGGGCGGGAACCGCAGCAATATTGTCAATTTCTATTTTTTTATTTTTTTTGCGTGTTATATTGCTGCATATAGGTAAAACCGTAGCAATATAACCGCAGCAAATAGCATTTATTCTACTAGTGATTAGAAATTTAGAAATAATTTCTTTAGCTAATGAAATCTAGATTCATTTTTAGCTTACATTTTTAATAAGATACCAACTGGATTGATGGTTATATTGTTATAACATATCTTCCTAAATTAAGTCAATCTTGCTTTTTATGTTTATCACGTCATTGTCATTGATGCACTGTCAGTTGGAGTTTGATGTTTTGGTTACGATTTGGGTAAGATCTTTGACCTTTTGTATTACTTTTAAATATTTCTTTGGGTTTGAATTGTGTAAAAAGAAAACCACCTTCCTAATTCAATAGTTCCACTTTGATATTCACGTTTACCAATACACTACTTTATTAACATGTAGTATCTTTAACTATCTTTCTTATCGATTCATACATTTTTTTGTAAAATAAAACATTAAAAACTAATTAACATTGAGATAAATGTAATGACATTTTATGTTTACATATGTTCTTATATACTTTTATTAACTTCTTAATTATTTTTTCTTGGGATTGAATTGTGTAAAAAGAAAACCCCCTTCCTTTTTTAACATTCCACTTTGATATTCACGTTTTACCAATACACTACTTAATTAATATGTAATATCTTCAACTATCTTGCTTTATCGATTCATACAATTTTTGTAAAATAGCACATTAGAAATTAATACACATTGAGATAAATCTAATGACATTTTATATGAAAATATGTTCTTATATACTTTTAGTAACTTTATAGTCGATGTGGGGTTAATCAATAATTGAACGTTTACTCAAAATAGAAAGGGATAGGAAATAGCAAAATGGACAAGGTTAATACTCTATATGAGAAGGGGAAAAACCCCACTTATTAAAAATTAGATAGCTATTAAAATCATTTAAAACAAAAGAAAATCAAAAAAATAAAAAATAAAAAATAAGAAATTGAAAAAATGAAAGCCACCTTAGGTGGGATTTGAACATGGGAAAAGACCGAGAGATACAAAATATCATTGCGTCATACTGTTGACCTAACTCTACGCTTGTTAAATTAGTAAATGTAAGTAGTGTAGATTTATTTTATAATCCATGGTAGATTACTAACCAGCAATTTGGGTTTTTTTACCTGAGCCCTGGCCATGATTAGGGACGGACCTGTCAATTAAGTGCTCAACATGTTATGTAAGACATGGCTTTTTTGTAGGCTTCAAAATATAAAAAAATAACCCTAAAGAGTAAATTCTTCAATAATGTTCAAACTTCTTCTTAAACTATGAAAACTCTCTTTTCTTAACCGAAACTTTTTTCAGAACTATTTACCAAAAATTGATCGATTTCATGTTACTCCTCAAAAATAACTACCTTTAGTGCATTTTTTTTTTTTAAAAAAAAGAATAATTACGGGTCTAAATTTTACAATATAATAGGGCTCAAACATGTAGACGGTCCAAGTTCCCTTATATCTCTAAATTCGCCATTACCTTGTGATCTTCTCAATAAAGCAAGCACTATGCATAGAGTATAACCCTTTTCTTCGAGTTAACGGTATGTGAACTTACATGATCATCATACACTAACGGTTTAACACATAAAGGATATGTCATATGTGCAACCTATTGATCACCACAAGCTAACTATGTGCATATACCCGTTATGTGCAAGCTATTGACTATATGCAAACTAAAATTTTTGTTCTATATCAGATCGAAACCTTTATTCATCATTACTAATATTTATGACTTGAAATCTTGTGAATGGCATAAGGCTGACTTTGAATGCACATATCTCTTAGTTTATAAAAGCTTTTTATGTGATTCAAATTGGAGGTGATAGCTTGTTCAAAGGGATTTCCATAGACAGGTCATATGCCCAATTCCGCTGAGAAACGAGAATGTTACGCCCGTTTTATGCAGAACTGCCGAGAGACATTGCGACTCGAGACAGAAACAACTGATACGGGTTTGTGATTGAAGTTGGAGTCACTGTATATGACAAAGTCTGTGACAACCCGTCTATTGCTAAAATGTAGACTTCATGATCTTAGTCTAGAAGAAGGCAAACCACTTAAGTCTCATTTAGATGAATTATTCTCTATAATTATGGATTTGCAAAACATCGATGTTGAGATCGATGATGATGATATGGCTATTAGGTTGTTGTGTTCTTTACCACCTTCGTAAAAGCACTTTCGAGATATCTTATTATATGGTAAATATGATTTGAGTTTGCAGGATGTTAAGGAGACCATAACCTAGAGAGATTTAATTGACAATAAATTGGTTAATAAATCTAATAATTTTGCTTACATAAATACTTTGGTTGCTCATGGTGGAACGAATTCTGGCAAAATATGTAACTATTGTCATGTGAATGGTCATATTAAATGTGAGTGTTGGAAATTAAAAAAGAAAAATGGAGAAAGGTCCAATGAGGATCAATCTGCGAATATTGCCGACATAATTCTTGATGGTCTTGCACTTTAGATTTACAAGATTTGGGGTTGCGGTTTCTACGATCTTTTTATGTTTGGTGTCCCCTTGAGATCTCTTGGTAAACGAGAAACCGTGTGGATTTTTCTTTTTTGTGGAGTCTATGATAGATTGTTTTGGTGTTCGTAACAAAGTAGCAACCTTGGTTATGCATTAGATTTTGTTCTAGTTATGCTATTTCTTATCACAAAGTTAATACTTTTGTGTTTATTAAGTACAATTGCAATTTAGATTTTATTGTTGTCATTCAGTTTCTAGAATTACCTTTCAGTTTGTCGTTGAGATGAAGTGTTGGAAGAGAGTTTGGTCAATTTGAGAAAGCATGATTGGCGTTGGTCACTTTATACTCTCGATCTAGGCCATGTGATGGTTTTGTATATGGATTTTGTGTTCGAAAACGCATCGATACACAATTATAGATGATGTCTGTTTTCTGAATTTCGTTTAAGGTGGAGGTTCTATGGTGTTTGGTTGAGCATCAGTTCTTGGTTTTAGGTGGAGTTATCTTGTTTGATCGGTTTCAAGTCATGGTGGAGAATTGTTATTTATGACTTGAAATATTGTAAATGGCATAAGGCTGACTTTGAATACACATATACCTCTAAATATATTAATGGTGTTAATGTGCGTGATTTAAATTGGAGGGGATAGATTGTTCAAATAGCTTTCCAACCATGGGTCATATGCCCAATTCCGCTAAAAGGACCTCTTGCGAGATGCGGAGTATATTCTAGGGTTTTTTGTGCGAGGTTCCTTATGTTATAAAAGGACCTCTTAGTGCTCATTATTTACACATAACTTATGAAACACTTTTAGCCTCTAGAATTTAGGAGTCCCTGTATTATTCTCTCTAGTTTTTGTCCATTATAGTGAAGAAGCTCTAATCCCCCACCTATGTACGTGGTCAAATTTGACTGAACATCGTAAATCTTTCTATTCTTTCTTTGTTCATCTTTATAGTTTTCTCACCTTTATTATTTCATTGATATTCTGTTCCGCATTAATGAAATTATAACATCATTTTTCCTAACAAACTGGTATCAGAGCTTGGTTGATTAAGATCTTAGGTGTTTATAGAACAAGTTCGATTTTTTTTTATTATGTCAATGAAATTCGATATTGAGAAATTCAATAGACAAGTAAATTTTGGCCTATGGCAATTAAAGATGAAAGCCATCCTGGTTAAAAGTGGTTGTCACAAGGCTTTAGAAGGTGCATCCAAAAAGACTTCGGGTATGACGGATGTTAAGTGGGAGGAGATATATTTGAAGGCACCCTAAACGATTCATCTATGTGTATCTAATGAAGTTTTGATAGAGGTTGCCAAAGAGACGACTGATGCGAGTTTATGACTGATGTTGGAGTAACTGTTTATGACAAAGTCTGTGACCAACCATCTATTGCTAAAATGTAGACTTCATGATCTCAATCTAAAAGAAGGTAAACCGCTTGAGTCTCATTTAGATGAATTATTCTCTATAATTATGGATTTGCAAAACATCGATGTTGATATCGATGACGAGGATATGGCTATTATGTTGTCGTATAAGCACTTTCGAGATACCTTATTTTATGGTAAATAGGATTTGAGTTTGTAGGATGTTAAGGAGGTCTTAACTCAGAGATATTTAAGTGACAATAAATTTCTTAATAATTCTAATAATTCTGCTTACGCAAATGCTTTGGTTGCTCATGGTGGAAAGAATTCTGGCAAAATCTGTAACTATTGTCATGTGAAGGTTCATATTAAATCTGAGTGTTTAAAATTAAAGAAAAAAAATGAAGAAAGGTCCAATGAGGATCAATATAAAAATATTGCAGACACAATTCATGATAATCTTGCACTTTAGGTTTACAAGATTTGGGGCTGCGGTTTCTACAATCTCTTTATGTTTGGTGTCCCCTTGAGATCTCTTGGTAAAACGAGAAACCGTGTGGATATTTTTTTTTTTTTTTTTTTTAAGTCTATGATAGATTGTTTTTGAGGTTGTAAGAAAGTAGCAATCTTGGTTATGCATTAGATTTTGTTCTAGTTATTCTATTTCTTGTCATAAATTTGGTACTTTTCTGTTTATTAAGTACAATTGTAATTTAGAAATTATTGTTGTCATTTAGTTTCTAGAATTACCTTTGAGTCTATTGTTGAGATGAAGAATTATTTGATGGGAGTTTGGTCAATTCAAAGAAGCATGCTTGGCGTTGGTGACTAGATCTAGGCCATGTGATAGTTTTGTATATGGTTTTGGTGTTTGAAGACGCATCGGTACACAATTATAGAAGATGTCTGTTTTCTGGATTGCCTAAAGTGAGTAGGCTTATGGAATTTTATTTAAGGTCGAGGTTCTATGGTGTTTGGTTGAGTAGCACTTCTTGCTTTTAGGTGGAGTTATCTTATTTGATGGGTTTCAAGTGAAGCTGGAAAATTGTTGTTTATGACTTGAAATCCTGTGAATGGCATAAGGCTGAATTCGAATGCACATATCTCTCAATCTATAGATGTTTTTGTTGTGATTCAAATTGGAGGTGATAGTTGTTTATGCTAAAATTTGCCTTTTACGACAGTATTAAATTTAGGGACGAGTTAACCATATTATGAGAATGACAATGCAAGGAATGAGTGCAAAGGGGATCAAAGGGAAGACACACAGAAATGGTGACGCGGAAAACCCCAATGAAGGTGGGTAAAAACCGCGGGTGGAGATGGTTCCACCAATCTACTATCAGGGACTGTCGTTCCAGATGAGCGACGATGGTTACAGCTTAAGTTTTTCTCTAAGTACAAGTTTAGAATGTCCTCTAGTTGAATAATCTTCCTCTTGTCTTTTCTTTTGTATATCATATGCCGTATCTTTCTCTTTGGCTTTTTCTGATTAAATGCACTATTAATTTCCTAAGCAATTACAATGGTAACCGTTCCTTGATTATAGGAGGTTCTCCTAATCAAAGCTCAACTGACAAAATCTACCTTCTTTCTTCATGCAATTGATTTCCTCCAACGGCTTTGTTAGCTGAATTACCGCCAAGTTGCCACCTTCCTTTTTCGGACAATCGGTTACTGATTTTAGTTGACCGAGTCTTCGCATCTTCCCGTCACATCTTAGTGTCAAAGTCGCCATGTCATCACATCAATGTCATCCTGTAAACATCAACCATAACAGTTTGTCCCCAATTGTCGAAACGGGGTAACACAAATACCATGAGACAATTGTTTGAAAAATCAAAAAATCACATCAAGTGAAATGTCTGTAATGTAACCAAAATACTTAGCTAAAAAATCTTGCGCGACAGGTAAGGAAAAAATACTGCAGTGACGCTTAGATAAAAAATACCCACAAGGCAACCCAAAGGTCACAATACAAAAAGATAATTTCAAAGAGCCGTTAATTTCTACCCGTTAACCTAAAGTAATGATTACTCTTGGGGGTATAAATACCGCGTGTGATTGAAATTTCAATCCACCCGATCTTTCTCTCTCCAAAGCAAAAATATTTCCATAACTTTCATAAGTTTCTCCGCCGGAAAACCGATCTCTAGCGCCACGTAAATTCCTATTGCTTGTTAATTTCTTTGTTTCGCACTTTCCTTTCTTCTTCAATCGCGTCCATAGCCCCCAGTAGGCATAGTATTAGGACTTCGTGAAAAACCAGGAAAAGTCGAGGGGAAAAGAAAAAGTCGTAGAAAAAAGAAGTGAAAACGAGAACGACCAGTCGACCATGTCAGAGGAAGATATGATGAGGTTTCTAGAGTTAGGAAACTTGCCTGTCGACACAGTTATTAGGAACGCAGAGTCGACTGAACCACCGGAGACATGCCCCACCACCTGGGCAGTGCTTTACGAATACCCTTTTAAGATAGGTCTGAGACTCCGATTCTCCCCCATAGCCAGAGACTTGATGCAGATCTATCAGATCAGCCTAGGGCAGATAATGCCTCAAGTTTGGCGAATTCTAAGCGTCATTGACAGAGTGACGGTGTCTTGGGAAGAAGCCTTTATTCTTCACGATCTCTTACTCTACTATGAAATTAGGGTTAAGGCCAAGAATAGGATAGCCCTTCATCCCAAAGCAAGATTAGAACCATTGGTTGGGGGAGTTCAATCAAATGACAGAGGATGGAAGAGCAGATACGTTTTCGTGAAGAAATCGTCTCTAGGGGAAGCTGGAAAATCCCTGATTGGTGGCTGGAACAAAGAAGGTTTGTTTACTTTCAATCATTTTTTCTTTGCGTCGCGTCGTTAACACCACTCTTACATCGTTTCTTCTGCAGGTCTGAACCCAAAATTACTAATGCATCGCGACGAATCCCAGCGTCTTTGTGACAAATTTCTGGAGACGTCAGAGGAAGACAGACAATTCAGACGAATCCTATTTGCCAACCAAGACAGTTGCTCATCTATGGTATGTGGTAAGTTTGTCTTTTCCCTCTGTTTTAGATTCTAACGACATCAGAATATCCTAACGACTAACACTCATTGACAGGTTCATCACAATCGCGTCCTAGAGGAAGTATGGACTGCAGAGGGAATCTTCTACCGACATTGTGTCTGCGTCAACGACGTCGACGAAGAAAGACACCACAATCGTCGTCCATGTGGACGACGAACAAGAGATTGCGCCAAAAACGCGCAAAACTGAGTTCCTGGCCCCTCCTGACAAGGGTGGGCCATCATACACTATGACCGTCCCCAACGACTTTATGTCGTTGGAAAGGTCAATATGGCCGGAGGCTGACAGATTCCTCTTTCCTAACGCTGAGGAGAGGATAAGGTAGCACACCCTCCCCCGCATGATGTCGGATGGCTTGGAGCTTCTTTTCCAGGTATGGTCGTTTTATTTAACTATGGTCGTTACGACGTACGCGTTTAACAGCAATTTATTATTACGCACCGACACGCATCTTTTCTCTTTGCACAGTCATCACAACATTTCCTTATGGCTAAGAGGGAGATGTCGACACTGCTAAAGGGTCATCAGTCCATGAAGTAGAGGGTGGACAAAGGTGAGTCGGACGTAAAGTCCAAGAAGTCTAAAGTGGAGTCTTACAAGTTGACCATAAAAAACATGGAGGAAACTCTAAAGAAGAATGGAGATGAGTTCAAACAAATAAGGGAGAAAGCAACTAAGTTAGAAGAATCGTCGCGTCGAGAGATCAAGGATCTCCAAGCGAGCGTTGACGCACAAAAGCACGAGCTGGACTTGCTCGAGGCTGAGGTGCCCACTAGGGTCAAGGTTAAGCTCATGTACCAGTTCCTAATGAAGAAGACATCGTGGACGCCACAAAAAGACATAGACCTCTACCTCCACTATATGGGAGCAATGAAGGATTTGATGGATGAGGATGACTTGGCTGCGACGGCAGATTCTCCGCCAAAGATGGATGAGAACGCTCCGTCCTGCGTTGGCTTCATTGCGTCGGACGTGCCACCCGACCCAGAGACTGAGAAGGAAGCCCCAGCCGTCATATCGCCGCCTGTTGCATCACCAGAAAAGGAGACTGACAAGAACTTAGACGCCTAGTCTTTAGTTGCTTTACCTTATGCCTCTTTGCGTTTATCTTTTAGAATTTTACCAAACTTTGTTTTAGGTCACTCAAGGGAGTGACTCTTTCTTTTGTACTTTTGAGTCACCCGTGGGGGTGACCATAACTTTTGACAACTGTGTTTTTTTTTTTTAATTAATCTTATGTTTTTCATTCGTGTGACATGTGTGCATTTCCGTCGTTATTCTGCCGTTATAAGGACATGGCCAGGCGCTTAGTCAGCCTTCATTGGTCGTTCAGACGAAACGTTTGGACTTAGCAACTTAGAATATACATGAAAAACATATAAACACTTACATGTGACTGCTAGGAAAATAGGTGGAACATTGCAGACAATCGTGGCACTTAATGGTAAGACATCCGTCGTGATACATTTATTGAAGCAAGGAAAAACTAAAAGGCTGTAGGTAGTGACAACGTCACTTTTATTTTAATGCATAATAAAATAACGTCTACTTGTCACGTCGTAAGACCGTTGCAACGTTATTGAAACAGATGGAAATGAATTTCTTGAAAGACAACAAAACACAGTGAGATAACACTAAGGTCGCTAACAACTAGCGACGTTGACATGATAGCAGTGTCATTTATTTCTTACATACTGTAAAGATAACGTAACAAATAACTTAACTAGAAGAAATGCTGCATAAGATGCATAACGTTCCAACTACGTGGCACGAAGCTTCCGTCACGTCGGACCAATTGGTAGGCTCCATTGCCTACTACTTTACTAATTTGGTATGGTCCTTCCCATTTAGGTCCTAGCTTGCCGGCGTTAACCTCTTGTGTGTTTTGAAACACTTTCCTTAGGACCCAATCGCCTTCAACGAAGGATTTTGCTGGAACGTTTTTGTTGAAACTTCTTGCGACTATTTGCTGCTGAGCCGCCATACGCACTAACGCTGCATCGCACAACTCCTCAATGGTATCCAGATCGTTGACAAGCTCATTGCAGTTCTGCTGCTCCGTCATTAAACCATATCTAGCAGTCGGGACGTTCACTTCAGATGGCTGAACAGCTTCACACCCATACACTAACGAAAACGGCGTTTGTCCTGTCGCAGTGCGCGGTGTCGTGCAATTAGCCCATAAGATGGAAGGTAGTGCCTCTGCCCATTTGCCCTTCCTCGCTGTAAGTCGTTTCTTCAGGGTATCAATGACCGTCTTGTTGCTAGACTCAGCCTGTCCGTTGGCTTGCGGATACCTTGGCGTTGATGTTAACAACGTTATATTCCATTCATCACAAAAATGCTTCTTTTTATTGCTAATAAACTGCGACCCATTGTCGAATATTATTTCGGACGGGACACCAAACCTGCAAATTATGTTAGTATATATAAAAGAAATTTGCTTCTATCCATTTAGAAAAGTAATCAGTTAATGCCAACATAAAGACCTTTTGACCTGGGGCTAGAGGTAATTTGCCAACTATATCCATGCCCCATTTCATGAAAGGCCAAGGTGTTAAAGAAGGATGTAAAATCTCACAGTGTTTATACGTCATACTTGCGTGTCGTTGACAGTTATTGCACTTGGTGACATACCTTACTGCGTCTTTTTTCATTGTAGGCCAATAGTAACCCATATACGCAACGCTCTGTTGGATAAGCTACATCTTCCTGAGTGGTTTCCACATGTCCCTTCATGTAGGTCCTCTAAGACTTGCTTCCACTGATCTTTTTCTAAACAACGCAGGTAGGGGCATGCGGCAGACTTTTTGAACAAAACTCCTTGAATGAGCACGTATCGCGATGCTTTAAATCGAATTTTGCGCGCTTCTGCCTTATCTGCTGGAAGTATGTCGTTAGTAAGATAGTCATAAAATGGTTTGTCCAACTGACACTTACCTCCTCATTATCGAGGTCATTCGTGGTGGTGGCTTCGCCTTCGTCATTTGCGACATCGTGATGAACATTAGGATCGTTGTCGCCGTCGTCTTGAAGACGCTCAGTCGTTGTCGCGACGGTTTCTCCACCATTCCTAGCGACTGCAGGATTTGCTAGATGGACTATGGGGACGGACGTGAACGAAATGTCCCTCAAGGAGGATCCAAGGTTGGCCAGTGCGTAGTCTTTTGGTATCTGCAAAATGTCAAACGGGTTAAATAGTTTACTCTTTCGCTGAGCTATCTCTAAGTACATAGCCATTTTAGAATCTTTCGCCGCGAATTCTCCTTTGATTTGGCTAACTATTAGCAATGAGTCGCTGAAGACTTTTGACGCCTTTGCTCCCATGTCTTCTGCTAACGTCATTCCTGCTATGAGTGCTTCGTACTCGGCCTCATTGTTCGTTGCTCTAAATTCGCAGCAAATGGCTCATAGTACCTTGCCTCCTTGTGGCAACTTTAGCACAACACCTACACCTGCACCACGAAAATTGGAGGATCCGTCAACAAATAATATCCAAGGTTCACAGTCTACATGGTTAATTTGTGCGACTTTGTCATTTGCGAGCTTCTCTAGTTCTGGGCTAAAGTCCACCACAAAATCTGCAAATGCCTGTGACTTAATGGTTGTTCTGGGACGAAACTGAATATCGTATCCACTGAGCACTATCGCCCACTTACTCATGCATCCTGTCTACTCAGGACGTCGCAAGACAGATTTGACAGGGTAGTTAGTCATAATAAGAACAGTATGTGTCTCAAAATAGTGTCTAAGTTTTTTAACAGCAACTACTATAGCTAGGATGAGTTTTTCCAATGAGGAATACCTGGTCTCTGCGTCTTGCAGAGACTTACTAACGTAATAGATTGGGAGCTGCTGACTTTCTACTTCTCGCGTCAGGATAGCACTGACGGATACTTCGCTCACGTCAAGATAAAGCTGTAGCGTCTCTCCGTTGTTAGGCTTTGACAGCAATGGTGGTGATGCTAGGTATTTTTTGAGTTCTTGTAGCACGTCTTCATGCTGCTGCGACCAGTTGAAGCCTTTATTCTTCCTTAGGACGTCGTAGAATAAGTGACATCTTTCAGACGACCGGGATATGAAGCGATTCAGTGTGGCCACACGACCGATTAATTTCTGCACTTCTTTGACGTTCCTTGGAGATTGGATATTGATGAGGGCCCTTATTTGATTCGGGCTAGCTTCGATTCCTCGTTGTGTTACAACGTATCCTAGGAACTTTCCTGCAGACACTCCAAATGTACACTTAGTAGGATTTAATTTCATGCCATACCTTCGTAGGACGTCGAAAGCTTCTGACAAGTGTTGGACGTGATCATTTGCTTGTCTGGATTTGACGAGCATATCATCTATATACACTTCCATAGTGTCGCCCAGTTGATCTTTAAACATCTGGTTGACCAGTCGTTGATAGGTGGCACCTGCGTTTTCCAAACCAAAGGGCATAACCTTATAACAATATATACCTTTGTCGGTGACGAACGCTGTCTTTTTTCTGATCGTCCGGATGCATCAATATTTGATTGTATCCGGAATATGCGTCCATGAACGTCAAGAGCTCGTGGCCTACGGTTGCATCAACCATCGCATCAATATGAGGGAGAGGGAACAAATCTTTGGGATACGCTTTGTTCAAGTCTGTGAAGTCTATGCAGACTCTCCAATTCTCGTTTTTCTTGCTCACGACCACGACATTGGTTAGCAATTCTGCATATTTTACTTTGCGATTTTTCCAGTGTAGATCAGCTTTTGGACTTCGTTGTTGATGATTTGGTTCCTCTCAGGCGCGAATTTGCGTCTTTTTTGCTTTACTGGCTTGTAATCGGGATCGACGTTGAGTTTATGCGTCAAGACGTCGGGACTGATTCCTATCATATCCTCATGGGACCAGGCAAAACAATCTTGATTAGCCTTTAAAAAATCAATTAACTAACCTCGTATTTCTGGCGACAACGTCGCTCCGATTCGAACGACGTGATTTGGGATGGACTGATCGAGCATCACTTCATCCACGTCCTGTTCACTGGGCGCGTCGGGCGCTGATCCATCCTTTAATTGCTAAATGACTGCCTTTGGAGGTTTGAGCGATGAGCTATAACATTCTCTCGCGGATTGTTGCTTGCCCTTTATTTCTTGGATCCCCCACTGGGTTGGGAACTTCAACGTCTGATGATAAGTTGACGGGACGACCTTCATTTTATGAATCCATGGGGTGCCAAGGATGATGTTGTCTGTAGATGGGCAATCCACGACATTGAACCTGGTTGGCAGATTGACGCCTTTGGCTAGCGTTAGTAATGTAATTTCTCCGACGGTGTGTTGGGCCTCTCCGCTGGAACCAACTAAAATAATGGATCTTTTAGTAATATCCTTATCACACAATCCCATACCTTCGAGGATGCTTTTGAATATGATATTGGCTAAGCTGCCCCCATCTACCAATACTCGCTTCAAAAGGCAGTTACCGACAGTCAAGGATATGACCAGTGCATCGTGGTGCTCCATGTCGCACACGTCATCGTCGTCGAAGGTGATCGCTATCGCCTCCAGTTTGCGTTCTTCTTTAGACCTGCAAGATTTAAAAACGGCTGACGAGGGAGTACCCACTCTTGCTAGCCTTTTGGCTGCGGAGTACGTTAGTCCACACACATCAGACCCGACAGAAATTACATTGATTACCTTTACGTGCATCGGTGACGCAGGCGGAATTGGCTGTGCAGGATTTCTTTCGAAGGACGCCTTGGCTTTGTCGCTTAGGAGATCTTGAAGGTGTCCTTTATTGAGCATGAACGCGACCTCTCGTCGTAACGCGATGCATTCCTCCGTCTTGTGACCATGATCATGATGAGATTGACACCATTTGGTTTGATCTTTTTGCGCATGTGGACGATCATTCTTTCTTGGCCACCGAATGGGCGCTCCGATCTTGGTTAAGGCGTTTACAACGCCCCCGACGTCGACAGAGAACCCATAGGACTTGAGATCTGGGAAGGTCGGCGACTCTGTTCTTGCGTCAATACCTGCATTATCGATTACGTCAGTAACATTGTTACTTGATTTGGTCGACTGTACGGATGGTTTCGCCAATTATTCTTCTTGGGGACGAAAGCCTTCCGGTCGTTGGGGTTTTCTGTTGCACGACGCGTTGATATGGTGTTGAGTATGGCATCATCTTCTTCTAGCCTCATATGTGCCAATGCTTGCGACTTGACTTCCTCGAACGTCTGACACGTATACTTCGTCAGACGGTTGTAGAGTTTTGATCGCAGAATTAGACCTTTCCTCAAACATTCAATAGCAGTCTTAGTATCAAGATCTTTAATGCTAATCATCTCTTTATTAAAGCGATTATAATAATTGCGAACAGATTCTTTAGGTCTTTGGATGACGCCATATAGGTCGCTCGTCTGCTTCTCCAGGCTGCGACTGCCTTCGAATTTCTCATAAAACTTGTTGACTAGAGTGGAAAAATTATTGATGCTTCCTGGCTTAAGGGACCCAAGCCATTTGAGGGCAGGACCGGTGAGCATAGCTCCGAAAGACTTGCACATACAGGCTTCCACCAGGTGCCAATGAATTGAGCTTGCCACATCCGCTGCTTGTATTGGGCGGCATGCTCGCCTGGATCAGTCAAACCGTCATAATTGGCAACGAGGACGGGCATATTGAGCTTTTTGGGGAGCGCAGCCTTTGTGATCCTCTCTAGGAACGGTGATGCCGCATAACCGTCAGGATGCTCTATGATGCTTGGCGTTTGAGCTCCAAGGAGCTGGGACATGAGCTTCATTAGGCGCCTATTCTGCCTCTCAAACAAGATCATGCGCTTCGCCATGGGATCTGCTTCTCCCTCGCTAGGATTCTTTTCTGCGTCATTCGAGGGTTCTTCATCCTCGACCTCTGCGTCATCTTCGGAGTCGGCACCATCTGAATCAGAATAATTCTGCATAAGGGGGATGTCGTCCATATTGCCACGACGCTGAACCTTTGAGGCTTTGGATGACGCTAACTCCTCTTGCAGCTTTTGAAGCTTTTCCTGCGACGATGAAAAGTCAGAGGATAGATGCTCATTAGCTTGCTTCATTTCGAGCATCTCTCTTCTCATTTGGTCATATGACCTCTGCATTTCGTTGAGACCTGGTGTTCCGGCCATTTGATGGGTTTGAACAATAGTTGATCTGGTTTATGCCCCATGGTGGGCGCCAAGTTGTTTATGCTAAAATTTGCCTTTTACGACAGAATTGAAGTTAGGGACGATAAAACCAGATTATGAGTATGACAATGCAAGGAATGAGTGCAAAGAGGATTAAAGGGAAGAACACACACAAAAATGGTGACGCGGAAAACCCCAATGAAGGTGGGTAAAAACCGCGGGTGGAGATGGTTCCACCAATCTACTATTAGGGACTGTCCTTCCAGATGAGCGACGATCGTTACAGCTTAAGTTTTTCTCTAAGTACAAGTGTAGAATGTCCTCTAGTTCAATAATCTTCCTCTTGCCTTTTCTTTTGTATATCATATGCCGTATCTTTTTCTTTGGCTTTTTCTAATTAAATACCCTATTAATTTCCTAAGCAATTACAATCGTAACCGTTCCTTGATTATAGGAGATTCTCCTAATCAAAGCTCAACTGACAAAATCTACTTCCTTTCTTCATGCAATTGATTTCCTCCAACGGCTTTGTTAGCTGAATTACTGTCGAGTTGCCACCTTCCTTTTTCGGACAATCGGTTACTGATTTTAGTTGACTTAGTCTTCTCATCTTCCCGTCGCGTCTTAGGTCAAAGTCGCCATGTCATCACGTCAATGTCATCCTGTAAAAATCAACCATAACAGTGAAGTTCTCCATGTCTAAGGATATTAAGTCACAAGGTCAAGTGACTCTAGGTTATGTGGTATTAAGCCAAGATTCCATGTTATTTCGACTTTGGTCACTAGGTTTTTCTTTTTTCTCAATTTCTCGTTTGAATGTAATATCTTTAGGTTGTATTTTGACTATTTGTAGCGAATTTAATTTTTTTTCAATGTAAAAAAAACAAGGAATTAGAGAAGTATAATAAGATTATAATTTATTTCTTTCGATGTGAAAAAAACGAATAATTAGGGAATCATAATGATACTTCTTGTTTTTGTAAAATAAAATTCCACAAACCCATTGGACGGATCAGACCCAACTTTGAGCCATTGATAAGATAATTTCAGCTTGAGTAATCGAGTGATGGGTCATTAATTTTGTTCATGAATCACTGTCCTCTTTTCAAATTGGTTTCGATCCGGATTAATATGTTTGAGGTATAACTATAATGAGTTTCATAAGGTGAGTAAGACATATCATTATATCCTTTTTTTTTTATTACAGCTTTTTGACTTGAATGCTTGTATCTGCAAATTTTTTCACCATTAATATATTTAATTATTTCTTCTATAAAGTTCTGAAATGAAGTTGATATTGTGTCTATGCACAGACATTGAGATTTATCAGACATTATATATACTGACATCTATTTCTATATTAGTATAAAATCTTCAGTCAAGATTATAAGCCTGTAAGTAATATAAAAGTAAAAGCAATTCAATTTAAAATAACTAATGTGGTACTCCTTTTATATTTTTTTATTTGCTTGTTTTGACTTTTCGTATTGACGAATATACTTTTTTGTCCTTTTATTATTGAAAATTATAAGACTTGAATATTAATAAAGTACTCATTGAGAGAAATCAAGCAAGATTTTACATCATGACTATATTATTTTCTTATATTATAGAAAAAATTAAAAAATTGTCCCTATTATTAGTGAATAGCGTCCAAATTCCAAATTAACATACTAATAAAATAGAAATGGAGTATATATATGAAAACGAACGAGTAGCCGCAACAATGCAACATCATTGAATTGTTCACTTGGTACAATACGAAAGATAATCAAACTAATATGTCGATATGTATATTACAAAAAAAATCAACTGATGGCATCATGAAATAAACTATAAAATAAATTATAGAATATGATCAACCAGGAAATAGAATTAAAGATGAGGCTACTTTTTTTATATATATATTTTTATATTAGTGATGGTGATGATGCTTCTTTTGCTGCTTGAGCTCCTGTTTGGCTTCTTTCTTCTTGTGATGTTCATGGAATACGAGACCAGCAGCACCAACTGCAACTGCAGCTGCTACCCCTTCTTTCACCTTGTGTTTGTGAGCGTTCTCGGGGTCTTTTTTGGCCTGTTTCTTCTCATGCTACAAAATATTCACAAGGAAATGTAAGTATGAAATTAAAAAAAAAAAAAAAAAAAAAAAAAAAAAAAAAAAAAAACTAGCTAAAGAGTAAATATGTGTTTGATAGTACTTGATAGAGAAGCTTATATTGTGTTTAGGCGCAAAGAACAAAACGAATGCATGTAATAATCAAAGGACTAAGCTGCTCAGCTCATTACTTAGAAATTCTCTATATGTTTCTATTTTGTTCAATCAACTGCACATCTCATATGATTTAGGGTTTTTTTTGGAAGTTACCAATGAAAATAGGATTTTTGTGGAAAAATATTATTAAATTTTTTTTTTGAAGAGAAGAATCAATTAAAATACTTCTGTTCACAACTTAACACCACATTATAATTTTCATGTCAAATAGTCAACTTTACGCCATTGAAAATATAGCTTTTCTTGTTTGTCTTATTTTTCCCCTTCTTACTATTTAAAAGCCCTGATTTCCCTCAATCTCCCCTATTTTTCTCAATTTATTAAAGCTAAACCTCTCATCCTAAACCTTAGAGCGGGTAGTAGTACTAGTTAGACAACTCGGAGCAAGTGCACTCGTCCGAGTTCGTAGAGGAGAAACGGGTGAGCCCAGACCGAAAATCAGACTTCTTGTTGTTGGTAAACGAAAATATGGAACAATGTGAATGAGTGAGGAGAGAGGAAGAGAGAGGGAGTGTTAATTAGTGAGAAGATGGAGAAGTGGGTAAGAAGGAGAAGAAGATGACATGAAAATTTTCGAGAGAGAAAAAATGGGATCTCGTGAAATAAAGAGGAGAAAACAAAGAATGTGAGTTGACAAAAAAAAAAACCGAGGTTTTGGGAGAAACCAATTGTGAACGCCGTAAAGTTGACAATTCGGCTTGAAAATCGTAATGTGGTGTTTAGTTGCCAACAAAAGTATTTTAGTTGATCCTTCCCTCCAAAAACAATTTAAAGTTGTGTTTCCACACAAAAAGCCTATTTTAATTGTTTCTTTCCACCCAAAAAATCCTATTATTTAATGGACTATATAATGTTATAATAAATCTATACCAAGATATATATCACATGCTAAATGTTTTTGGGGAAAACACAAGCTCAGGTTGAAGAAGAGCCTGGCCACATGTACATACAAACCCAATCTATTGTATCCTAAAATTAATTGATAATAGAAAGAGTAGGCCTATTTGTTAATTATTATCTTCTTTCTTCTGTAATATAATACTCATATATATATTATTATAATGTATTAATGTTGGCCTATGAGCAATATTTATATTGACTTTGGCCTAGTAGACATCTCCTTAATCCTTGAGCAATGATAATGAAATGCATACATTTTTTTCTAAAAACAAATTCCAGACGACAACAGAAATTTATTATAGTAAATAATAATATCTTAAAATTACCAGAGCATAAGTACCAGCAGCAACAACCGTCGCTTTTCCAAAATGTTGAAGGTGTTTATGGTGCTTCAATTCCTTCTTTGGGTCTTTTTTCGCTTCCTCCTTGCGATGGTGGTGATCAGTCATAATGTTTTTGATATCTTTTTAAAATATTAAGTAAAAAAAAGTCGAAAGATATTCAATAATTTGATTTAGATAAGATACGGAATATAATGATAATATCTTATGCTAATCAAAAGATGTTTGAGTTACATTCTAATAAGGTATGTTCAGGTGTTTATATATAGGCAGTGAGACACAATTGTTGCTTCTTGCCTAAGTTAATTTACGCGTGTCATACGACTAAATCAAATTTCGCAAGCTACCTTCGCCGTGTTTAATAATAGTATTACCTATGTTCAGTTCAGAGAAGCTTCAAAACCTATTATCACAGCATGCGTTCGCGACGTCATCCTCAACTTTTGTAGATAACATTTCTATTAAATTGGTCACCTAATTATACTCTCAACTCTTTTTCTTTAATTTTTTTTTTTTTTTTCTTCTCTCAGATTGGTTCATACGTGAGGATTAGTTGGAGTTTTCTTAATTTTTTATTTCATGTGTCAGGCTTGTCTTCTCTTTTCTCATAACTCAATTATGTTTCATGATTTGACGATAAGGGAAGTCCCCTCAGAAAAAAAAAAAAAAATTTGACGATTAGGGAAGTACGAAATCATGTTGTTAGAACGAAAGCTCGTTAAGAACAAAGAAATATTAATGATTGATGTTTATGCGGATTTGCAAAACATCGATGTTGATATCGATGATGAGGATATGGCTATTATGTTGTTGTGTTCTTTACCACCTTCGTATAAGCACTTTCGAGATACCTTATTTTATGGTAAATAGGATTTGAGTTTGTAGGATGTTAAGGAGGTCTTAACTCTGAGAGATTTAAGTGACAATAAATTTGTTAATAATTCTAATAATTCTGCTTACACAAATGCTTTGGTTGCTCATGGTGGAATGAATTCTGGAAAAATCTGTAACTATTGTCATGTGAAGGTTCATATTAAATCTGAGTGTTTAAAATTAAAGAAAAAAAATGGAGAAAGGTCCAATAAGGATCAATATACAAATATTGCCGACACTATTCATGATAATCTTGCACTTTAGGTTTACAAGATTTGGGGCTGCGGTTTCTACGATCTCTTTATGTTTGGTGTCCCCTTGAGATCTCTTGGTAAAACGAGAAACCGTGTGGATTTTTCTTTTTTTGAAGTCTATGATAGATTGTTTTTGAGGTCGTAAGAAAGTAGCAATCTTGGTAATGCATTAGATTTTGTTCTAGTCATCCTATTTCTTATCATAAATTTTGTACTTTTGTGTTTATTAAGTACAATTGTAATTTAGAAATTATTGTTATCATTCAGTTTCTAGAATTACCTTTGAGTCTATTGTTGAGATGAAGAATTGTTTGAAGGGAGTTTGGTTAATTTAAAGAAGCATGCTTGGCGTTGGTGACTAGATCTAGGCCATGTGATAGTTTTGTATATGGTTTTGGTGTTCGAAGACGCATCGGTACACAATTATAGAAGATGTTTGTTTTCAGGATTGCCTAAAGTGAGTAGGCTTATGGAATTTTATTTAAGGTGCAGGTTCTATGGTGTTTGGTTGAGCATCACTTCTTGCTTTTAATTAGGTGGAGTTATCTTATTCGATGGGTTTCAAGTGAAGGTGGATAATTGTTGTTTATAACTTGAAATCTTGTGAATGGCATAAGGCTGAATTTGAATGCACATATCTCTCAATATATAGATGTTTTTGTTGTGATTCAAATTGGAGGTGATAACTATTTATGCTAAAATTTTCCTTTTACGATAGAATTAAAGTTAGGGACGATTTAACCAGATTATCAGTATGACAATACAAGGAATGAGTGCAAAGGGGGTTAAAGGGAAGAACACACAGAAATGGTGACGCGGAAAACCCCAATGAAGGTGGGTAAAAACCGCGGGTGGAGATGGTTCCACCAATCTACTATCAGGGACTGTCGTTCCAGATAAACGACGATCGTTACAGCTTAAGTTTTTCTCTAAGTACAAGTGTAGAATGTCCTCTAGTTGAGTAATCTTCCTCTTGCCTTTTCTTTTGTATATCATATGTTGTCACTTTCTCTTTGGCTTTTTCTGATTAAATGCCCTATTAATTTCCTAAGCAATTACAATGGTAACCGTTCCTTGATTATAGGAGATTCTCCTAATCAAAGCTCAACTGACAAAATCTACTTCCTTTCTTCATGCAATTGATTTCCTCCAACGGCTTTGTTAGCGGAATTACCGCCGAGTTGCCACCTTCTTTTTTCGGACAATCGGTTAGTGATTTTAGTTGACTTAGTCTTCGCATCTTCCCGTCGCGTCTAAGTGTCAAAGACGCCATGTCATCACGTCAATGTCATCCTGAAAAAATCAACCATAACAGTTTGCCCCCAATTATCGAAACAAGGTAGCACAAAGACCATGAGACAATTGTTTAAAAAATAAAAAAATTACATCAATTGAAATGTCTGTAATGTAACCAAAATACTTAGCTAAAAAATCTTGCGCGACAGGTAAGGAAAAAATACTGCAGTGACACTTAGATAAAAAATACCCATAAGGCAACCCAAAGGTCACAATACAAAAAGATAATTTCAAAGAGCCCTTAATTTCTACCCGTTAACCTAAAGTAATGATTACTCTTGGGGTTATAAATAGCGCGTGTGATTGAAATTTCAATCCACCCGATCTTTCTCTCTCTAAAGCAAAAATATTTCCATAACTTTCATAAGTTTCTCCGTCGGAAAACCGATCTCTAGTGCCAGGTAAATTCCTATTGCTTATTAATTTCTTTGTTTCGCACTTTCCTTTTTTCTTCAATCGCGTCCATGGCCCCCAGTAGGCGTAGTATTAGGACTTTCGGGAAAAACAAGGAAAAGTCGAGAGGAAAAGAAAAATTCGTAGAAAAAAGAAGTGAAAACGAGGACGAACAGGCGACCATGTCAGAGGAAGATATGATCGATGAGGTTTCTAGAGTTAGGAAAGTTGCCTGTCGACACAGTTATTAGGAACGCAGAGTCGACTGAACTACCGGAGACATGCCCCACCACCTGGGTGGTGCTTTACGAATACCCTTTTAAGATAGGTTTGAAACTCCCTCCCCCCCCCCCCTAGCCAGAGACTTGATGCAGATCTATCAGATCAGCCCAGGGAAGATAATGCCTCAAGTTTGGCGAATTCTAAGCGTCGTTGACAGAGTGACGACGTCTTGGGAAGAAGCCTTTACTCTTCATGATCTCTTACTCTACTATGAAATTAGGGTTAAGGCTAAGAATAGGATAACCCTTCATGTCAAAGCAAAAATTAGAACCATTGGTCAGGGGAGTTCAATCAAACGATAGAAAAATGGAAGAACAAATACGTTTTCATGAAGAAATCGTCTCTAGGGGAAGCTGGATAATCCCTGATTGGTGGCTGGAACACAGAAGGTTTGTTTACTTTCAATCATTTTTTCCTTTGCGTCGCGTCGTTAACACCACTCTTACATCGTTTCTTCTGCAGGCTGATATTATGGTTTTATATAGAGTTTTCTCCCCTAATTATGTGCTAAAAGTTGTGGTTATGGTGCTCTTAGGAGCCATTTGGTACTAACTCTCTCCATCTAGTTGTGGTTTGCTATTTTGTATTGAATTGTAGGTTTTGGAAGCTATTACCTACTTTACATGATTGCACAGTGGATTAGAGAGGTTAGATGCCGAGTTTCTAGATCCCGAGGATGATTTCCGGGACTTTGAGCAAAGGACGAACAAGAAACGAAGATTATGCTGACCGGCCCGACAGGACCGGGCGGCACAGCCTGATCGGGCGAAGAGACAACTTTTATGGCTCTGCTGCGGGCCCGATCGGGCGTTCAACGCCCTGTCGTATTTCGGTGTTTCGCCCGATCGGGTGAGTTGGCCCGACATCGGGCGCCCCTCCAGCTGCTGCGTGGCACTATATTATCAGACCGCCCGATGTCATCGGGCGGGTCAGCCCGATCTCATCGGGCGTCTGGCGATTTTGGCCTTACTCATCCGCTTTGGAGCCCGATTCGATCGGGCATATCCGGCCCGATCAGGCGACTGACGAGACGCGGGTTTTTAATGAATGCGGGCCCTCCTTTCAAGACTTTTGGCTATTGTTATAGGGCTTGTATAAATAGAAAAATCAGAATTATTAGCTCCTTTCAAGACTTTTGGCTATTGTTTTAGGGCTTGTACAAAGAAATAATGAAGAAAAATTACCTTAATTTAGTGCTTTGTGATTTCAATTCAAGATCAAACCTTTTGCTTATTCATAGTTCAATATAATTCGGTAATCTTTCTTCATTATTTCTTTGTTATTTCTTCCATTGTTAATTATATTATTTTATTAGTTATTTGCCATGTTTATTTCTAAGTATGAGTTTTTATATGATTCTTGTTATTGTTTTTATGATTATCAGTGAGTAGTTCTATATCTAGAATTGTGGAGATCTATGTATGCAATGAGGGATTGATAGATTAGTTTGATTATCTTGTATTTCAACTGTTTCCTTTGATTGATTCTTCATGCTAGGATTATAAGTTAGGCCTGATTTATATTTCTATTGTTGCAATACTATATCTACTTCGAGAGGAGAGATACCGTATAGGCTTTCAATTATTAGGCAAAGTGACCCTTGACTATGCGAGAGCGGCTGGGTGATCTTTGAGGGAGGTAATGTTCGAGAGAAATTACATGTGCCCTAGACAGTTGACTTACTAGGTGGTTATTATTTATCTCTGATTTCCCGAATTGTATGCATAGTGATCCATGATTCCAGTACTTTATTAATATATTTACACCTTCATATTTAATTCTGCTATCTGATTAGCTTAGTAACACAACCATTCATTTGATTTCGTTAGTATAATATTAGAGTTCAGATACGATAGTATAACTTCTCCCTGTGGATTCGATCCTGACTTCCCTGACTACTAGTTAGTGGACCTTAGGTTATTTTTGATTAGGTGATGCGACTTTAGCCTGTCAAATTTTGGCGTCGTTGCCGGGGAGACGGTTTAATTTATTTTGTCTGAATTATAGTATTAAACTAACCTCTACTTTGAAGAACACCTGTTCTTTAATTTGGAGCCTCTCACGTTTGTTTTAGTGTTTTTGGTGTATGAGCAGAAAATTGAAATCCCCAAATCTCATCCCGTTCGATCCGGAGATTGAAAAGACCGCTCGTAGACTCAGAAAGAAAACTAAACAAGCTAAGCTGTCTGCAGGGACACCCTCCCAAAAGACACCTTCTCCACGACCGAAAATTCCCCGAGATGAGACCTTCTCGGACGTCATCTTCTCCACGGAGGAACAAAGGGAACGATTTCAGCGCCTCAAGGGGCGCGAGGTAAGTCCTACCACGTTCCTTGATATTGAATTTTTGGATAAATTGGGAATTAATAATGAATTCAAAGATTTTATGAAAATATTTGGTATGGAATCCCTTTATCCTTTCATGTCAATAACTATCCAGTGCTTGTGTATGAATACTATAGTAGATTGAATGTGACCCACCCTCATTCAGGACCAATTTCGCATGTTTCCTATAGGCTCTTAAATAGGGACTTCACCCTCACCCTCCCGGAGTTTGCTCGCACACTCCGTGTCCTTAACCGGGAGGAGATTGGGCATCCCCCTGACTATCATCACAGGGACATTTACTATGCCATAACGGGGGACGAAACTGATTTTACCTTGCAACACTGTCATGCTAGGTACATACACCAACCCATCTTCAAAATTTGGGTTCGTTTCATGTCAAAGACCTTGTTTGGGAGGGTTGAAGGGCAGCTCATTCGAGGGGATGAGCTTTATCTATAGGTAGCTACATGTATCGGGGCACTCCCCGCCGCTTTCCACTACAACATCCCTCACCATGTTGCGCTCCAAATGGAGCGTATTGCCACCACATACCCTAAGCGGCCGCCGAGGGACGTTCTCCTCTCGGCCCATCGTGAACGGGGGCTAGTCACTCTTTTTGCTAGGGCCATTCCGACTTTGACGAGACTCGTATCAGCCGCCTTAGGCCTACCCTATTGGACTATGCCTATCTCACTCGCCTGCATTGGTTAGAACGGGGTGGGGACACATACAGTGGCAAATTAACGGAATGGTTCCATTGACCTGCCCAACCCTTTGGCCAAAATCAAACCTGGCCAACCTCACTATCACCTTCCCATTGCAGGTTCTGACTTTCCCGACCCTCGCCCCCAGATCCCTGAGCGTACCTATTACGTCGTCCCCATGTTGAGGATATCCCTCATCTTCTGATGCTCCCCCTCCCCATATTCTACTGCTCCTCCTTCCTTTGATTTTCAGGAGATGATGACCCTGCTTCAGCGTATGGATACTGGCATTACAGCCAATACAGCGGCCATCCAGGGCCTCAGTCAGCAGGTTGATGCCAATGGTGTTCTTCTACAGAATCTTAGTCAGCGGGTCGATACATAGCCAACGATCACACCTGGCTTTGTACTCGATGTAGACGAGAACTGCCGCTTGCATCGCATTGCTGAGCATGATGCACATCCTCTTGGTATACTGGAACCCGAGCTACAGTCAGCCCGGCAATGAGGTGGATGGAGATGAGGCTAGTGAGGACGTGCACATGGATGACTGATATCCATGTCTCTCCTTCCTCTTGTTGCAATGAGGTCATTGCCACGTTCAGCTTGGGGGAGGATTTCTGTAAGTATCACTCTCACTATTATTAAGTTTTAGGTAGGTTAGTGTATGTGATCTTAGGCTAGTTAAGTTAGTTAATTAGTTAACTTTTTCTTTTCATAAAAACAAAAAACAAAACAAAAAAAATGAAATATTGCTAAAAAATACCAAAAATACGAGTTGAACATGAATAGTCTAATTGCTTCCCTGTGCCCCAAACTTTGCCTTGAAAAATGATTTAACTCATTATACTGGATGTCGGGCATTCGTGATTGGGATGTTGTGATGTGATCTTTGATTGCCTTGGTCTTGAGTAGATTTTGATGATAAAACACCTACTTTAACTGCATGCTTGAACTGGTTACATTGTAAGGATTCATTCGAGCCTTCGGATGCATATTTATGTCCGAATTATCCTTGTGTGTTAGTTCCTCATATCATTCTTATCTTGACTTTGGCATTGTACTCGTTGATTTCTGATGACTTTGAACATTGTGCTGTGATAGAGGCGTTCAATTGTTTGATTTTTGGCCTCAGAATTTTCTACAAAAGAATCATTTCCCTCCTAGCCCCGCTGAGCCTAATGAGTTTTTGGATCTATATCAAGCCACATTACATGCCTTGAGCCTTTTCAATGTTTATTGTCCCAAGCCTAGCTTGGGGGAGCATTTGTTAGGTTAGAACTATGTTTGTGGTTGATTTTCGGTGTTGATTAAAAAATGTTTAGTTGACATGAGGTGAAGTGAAAAGAGAAAAGAAAACAAAGAAAAAAAAATAGAAAATAACACATGAAAAGAATCAAGAAGTCACGAGTCATGAAAGAAAAAAGTAAAAAATCAGAACAATACATTTTGCTGAAAACTATCAAGGAGACAATTTGGTTGGTTCGAAAAATCTAAAGTTGGTCATTATTTTGGGTATGTGATTGAGACCATGGAAGTTGTTTTACCACACCTATTCTACTAGTGTTGATTGCTCCCCTTTTCTGGGCTTTTCCACCACATTCCCCAAATAATTCCCATACCTTTACCCGAGCCCCATTACAACCCTCAGAAAGACCTTTTGAGCACTTGTTTGAATGTTTATTGGAATGATACAGAGTCAATGTGCCAAAGTTGAAGTTTAAGTTTGTTATTCGAGTCGACTTGAGTAGGATGAGCGATATTTTACCTTTTCTAAACACATGAGTGATGTGATTCTTAATAGGTTAGGGCTCTTTGATGTAGTTTAGTGGCTTTTGATTATGAAAGTTTGTATTTTTATGTATTTTTATTTAATAAGTAACTGGATATGAAGAACTCAGTCGTATTTCGGCTCACAGTTCAACTAGGGTTTTTGGATTCACTCCTGAAACAAGGTGGATTCTCTCCTGAAACAATAATTAACTCAAAAACACTCTCTCCTATTCATTATGGCCGAAAATCCCTTATATAGTACAAGATTTTCCTAAACCTACTTGAACTAGTAAAACAAATAAACTTATTTATCTTTATCTTAAGGATCAAGATAAATAATTATCCTATACTTATCTATATCACACGCCTATTCTAAGATAATTAACAAAATAAGACTCCTAGTTAGACTCTGATAAGGATTTAGACTCCTAAATATAATAGGATTCCTTTATCAACTTAAACACTTAATTAAAATTAAACTGAAATTAAATTCCTAATTTACATAGAATCCTAACAGAACTAGAATTCTATATAATTACTACCATTTCCATATCATTGAGAGTGTGAGAGGGAAGGGATATTATGGTTGGGTTGGTGAGCGTTCGGGCACACTTTATGCTCGCCACAAAAATTGAGAGGAGTGACACCCTGGTGAGCCCCTTTTCTAGATATGCAAGTTATGTATGGCTGCTATTTCGAATAATTTGCTTAAGTGATTGGTAGTCAAAAGTGATCAGATTCAACTGAACTTGAACTTTGCTTGCTTGAAGGTTATTGAGGTCAAAATGTTTGAGTTTCATACTTTTAGGGGTGAAGCAAATTCTATTCATATTCATGTTGTGCTTTGCTTAGGGACAAGCAAAGGTTTAGCTTGGGGGAGTTTGATATTATGGTTTTATATAGAGTTTTCTCCCTAATTATGTGCTAAAAGTTGTGGTTATGGTGCTCTTAGGAGCCATTTGGTACTAACTCTCTCCATCTAGTTGTGGTTTGCTATTTTGTATTGAATTGTAGGTTTTGGAAGCTATTACCTACTTTACATGATTGCACAGTGGATTAAAGAGGTTAGATGCCGAGTTTCTATATCCCGAGGATGATTTCCGGGACATTGAGCAAAGGACGAACAAGAAACGAAGATTATGCTGACCGGCCCGACAGGATCGGGCGGCTCAGCCCGATCGGGTGAAGAGACAACTTTTATGGCTCTGCTGCGGGCCCGATCGGGCGTTCAACGCCCTGTATTTCGGTGTTTCGCCCGATCGGGCGAGTTGTCCCGACATCGGGCGCCCCTCCAGCTGCTGCGTGGCACTATATTATCAGACCGCCCGATCTCATCGGGCGTCTGGCGATTTTGGCCTTTCTCATCCGCTTTGGAGCCCGATTCCATCGGGCATATCCGGCCCGATCGGGCGACTGACGAGACGCGGGTTTTGAATGAATGCGGGCCCTCCATTGAAGACTTTTGGCTATTGTTTTAGGGCTTGTATAAATAGAAAAATCAGAATTATTAGCTCCTATCTAGTTTTTATTATTATTTTTCTCTAGAGAGTGTTTCAAGAACCTTAATTTAGTGCTTTGTGATTTCAATTCAAGATCAAACCTTTTGCTTATTCATAGTTCAATATAATTCGGTAATCTTTCTTCATTATTTCTTTGTTATTTCTTCTATTGTTAATTATATTATTTTATTAGTTATTTGCCATGTTTCAAAGTATGAGTTTTTATATGATTCTTGTTATTGTTTTCATGATTCTGAGTGAGTAGTTCTATATCTAGAATTGTGGAGATCTATGTATGCAATGAGGGATTGATAGATTAGTTTGATTATCTTGTATTTCAACTGTTTCCTTTGATTGATTCTTCATGCTAGGATTATAAGTGAGGCCTGATTTATATTTCTGCTGTTGCAATACTGAATCTACTTCGAGAAGAGAGATACCGTATAGGCTTTCAATTATTAGGCAAAGTGACCCTTGACTATGCGAGAGCGGCTGGGTGATCTTTGAGGGAGGTAATGTTCGAGAGAAATTACATGTGCCCTAGACAGTTGACTTACTAGGTGGTTATTATTTATCTCTGATTTCCCGAATTGTATGCATAGTGATCCATGATTCTAGTACTTTATTAATATATTTACACCTTCATATTTAATTCTGCTATCTGTTTAGCTTAGTAACACAACCATTCATCTGATTTCGTTAGTATAATATTAGAGTTCAGATACGATGGTATAACTTCTCCCTGTGGATTCGATCCTGACTTCCCTGACTACTAGTTAGTGGACCTTAGGTTATTTTTGATTAGGTGATACGACTTTAGCCTGTCACAGGCCTGAACCCAAAATTACTAACGCATCACGACGAATCCCAGCGTCTTTGTGACAAATTTCTGGAGACGTTAGAGGAAGACAGACAATTCAGACGAATCCTATTTGCCAACCAATACAGCTGCTCATCTGTGGCATCTGGTAAGTTTGCCTTTTCCCCTCTGTTTTAGATTCTAGCGACATCATAATATCCTACCGACTAACACTCGTTGACAGGTTCATCAAAATCACGTCCTAGAGGAAGTATGGACAGCCAGGCGTTAGCAAAAGGGAATCTTCTACCGACATTGTGTCTGCGTTGACGACGTCAACGAAAAAAGACACCACAGTCGTCGTCCATCTGAACGACGAACAAGAGATTGCGCCAAAAACGCGCAAAACTGAGTTCCTGGCCCCTATTGACAAGGGTGGGCCATCATACACTGTGACCGTCCCCAACGACTTTATGTCGTTGGAAAGGTCAATATGGCCGGAGGCTGACAAATTCCTCTTTCCTGACGCTGAGGAGAGGATAAGGGAGCACACCCTCCCTCGCTTGATGTCGGATGGCTTGGAGCTTCTTTTCCAGGTATGGTCGTTTGATTTAACTATGGTCGTTACGATGTTTAACAACAATTTATTATTACGCACTGACACGTATCTTTTCTCTTTGCACAGTCATCACAGCATCTCTTTATGGCTAAGAGGGAGATGTCGACACTACTGAAGGGTCATCAGACCATGAATCTGAGGGTGGACAAAGGGAGATGTTTAACAACGATTGCTTACAAGTTGACCATAAAAAACATGGAGGAAACTCTGAAGAAGAATGGAGATGAGTTGGAACAAATAAGGGAGAAAGCCACTAAGTTAGAAGAATCGTCGCATTGAGAGATCAAGGATCTCCAAGCGAGCATTGACGCACAAAAGAGTGAGCTGGACTTGCTCGAGGCTGAGGTGACCACTAGGGTCAGGGCTAAGCTCATGTACCAGTTCCTAATGAAGAAGACGTCATCGTGCACACCACAAAAAGACATAGACCTCTACCTCCAATATATGGGAGCAATGAAGGATTTGATGAATAAGGATGACTTGGCTGCGACGGCAGATTCTCCGCCAAAGATGGATGAGAACGCTCCGTCCTGCGCTGGCTTCATTGCGTCGGACGTGCCGCCCGACCCAGAGACTGATAAGGAAGCCCAATCGTCATACTGCCGCCTGCTGCGTCACTAGAAAAGGAGACTGACAAGAACTTAGACGCCTAGTCTTTAGTTGCTTTACCTTATACCTCTTTGCGTTTATCTTTTAGAATTTTACCAAACTTTGTTTTAGGTCACTCAAGGGAGTGACTCTTTCTTTTGTACTTTTAGGTCACCCATGGGGGTGACCATAACTTTTGACAACTGTGTGTTTTTTTAATTAATCTTATGTTTTTCGTTCGTGTGACATGCGTGCATTTCTGTCGTTATTCTGACGCTATAAGGACATGGCCAGGCGCTTAGTCAGCCTTCATTGGTCGTTCAGACGAAACGTTTGGACTTAGAAACTTAGAATATACATGAAAAACATATAGACACTTACATGTGACTGCTAGGAAAATAGGTGGAACATTGAAGACAATCGTGGCACTTAATGGCAAGACATCCGTCGTGATACATTTGTTGAAGCAAGGAAAAACTGAAAGGCTGTAGGTAGTGACAACGTCACTTTTATTTTACTGCGTAATAAAATAACGTCTACTTGTCGCGTCGTAATACCGTTGCGACGTTATTGAAACAGATGGGAATGAATTTCCTGAAAGACAACAAAACACAATGAGATAACACTAAGGTCGCTAACAACTAGCGACGTTGACATGATAGTAGTGTCATTTATTTCTTACATACTGCTGAAGATGCATAGTGTTCCAACTACGTGGCACGAAGCTTCCGTCACGTCGGACCAATTGGTAGACTCCATTGCCTACTACTTTACTAATTTGGTATGGTCTTCCCATTTAGGTCCTAGCTTGCCGGCTTTAACCTCTTGTGTGTTTTGAAACACTTTCCTTAGGACCCAATTGCCTTCAACGAAGGATTTTGCTTGAACGTTTTTGTTGAAACTTCTTGCGACTATTAGCTGCAGAGCCGCCATACGCACTAACGCTATGTCGCGAAACTCCTCAATGGTATCCAGATCGTTGACAAGCTCGTTGCAGTTCTGCTGCTCCGTCATTAAACCAAATCTAGCGGTCGGGACGTTCACTTCAGATGGCAGAACAGCTTCACACCCATACACTAACAAAAACGGCGTTTGTCTTGTCGCAGTGCGCGGTGTCGTGCGATTAGCCCATAAGATGGAAGGAAGTGCCTCTGCCTATTTCCCTTCTTGGCTGTAAGTCGTTTCTTCAGGGTATCAATGACCGTCTTGTTGCTAGACTCAGCCTGTCCATTAGCTTGCAGATACCTTGGCGTTAACGTTAACAACGTTATGTTCCATTCATCACAAAAATGCTTCGTTTCATTGCTAATAAATTGCGACCCATTGTCGCATATTATTTCGGACGGGACACCAAACCTCCAAATTATGTTAGTATATATAAAAGAAATCACTTGCTTGTCGCGTACCTGTTGAAAAGAATCTACTTCTATCCATTTAGAAAAGTAAACAGTTAGTGCCAACATAAAGACCTTTTGACCTGAGGCTGTAGGTAATTTGCCAAATATATCCATGCCCCATTGAAAGGCCAAGGTGTTAAAGAAGGATGTAAAATCTCACAGGGTTTATGCGTCATACCTGCGTGTCGTTGACAGCTACCGCACTTGGTGACATACCTTACTGCGTCTTTTTTCATTGTAGGCCAATAGTAACCCATACGCAACGCTCTGTTGGATAAGCTACGTCCTCCTGAGTGGTTTCCACATGTCCCTTCATGTAGGTCCTCTAAGACTTTCTTCCACTGATCGTTTTCCAAACAGCGCAGGGGCCCGCGACAGACTTTTTGAACAATACTCCTTGAATGAGCACGTATCGCGACGCTTTAAATCGAATTCTGCGCGCTTCTGCCTTATCTGCTGGAAGTATGTCATTAGTAAGATAGTCATAAAATGGTTTTGTCCCACAGATAGTTACCTCCTCATTATCGAGGTCATTCGTTGTTGTGGGTTTTCCTTCGTCATTTGCGACATCGTATGAACATTGGGATCGTTGTTGCCGTCGTCTTGAAGACGCTCAGTCGTTGTCGCGACGGTTTCTCCTCCATTCCTAGCGACTGCAGGATTTGCTAGATGGACTATGGGGACGGACGTGAACGAAATGTCCCTCAAGGAGGATCCAAGGTTGGCCAGTGCGTCTGCCTGCGTATTCTGGTCCCTTGGTATCTGCAAAATGTCAAATGGGTTAAATATTTTGCTCTTTCGCTGAGCTATCTCTAAGTACATAGCCATTTTAGAATCTTTCGCCGCGAATTATCCTTTGATTTGGCTAACTATTAGCAATGAGTCGCTGAAGACTTTTAACGCCTTTGCTCCCATGTACTCTGCTAACGTCATTCCTGCTATGAGTGCTTTGTACTCGGCCTCATTGTTCGTTGCTCTAAATTCGCAGCAAATGGCTTGTATTACCTTGCCCCCTTGGGCGACTTTAGCATAACATCTAGACCTGCACCACGAAAATTGGAGGATCCGTCAACAAATAATATCCAAGGTTCACAGTCTACATGGTTAATTTGTGGGACTTCGTCATTTGCGAGCTTCTCTAGTTCTGGGCTAAAGTCCGCCACAAAATCTGCCAATGCCTGTGACTTAATGGTTGTTTTGGGACGAAACTGAATATCGTATCCACTGAGCGCTATCGCCCAGTTACTCATGCGTCTTGTCAACTCAGGACGTTGCAAGACAAATTTGACAGGGTAGTTAGTCATAATAAGAACAATATGTGTCTCAAAATAGTGTCTCAGTTTTTTAACAACAACTACTATAGCTAGGATGAGTTTTTCCAATGAGGAATACCTGGTCTCTGCGTCTTGCACAGACTTACTGACATAATAGATTGGGAGCTGCTGACTTTCTGCTTCTCGCGTATGGACAACACTGACGGATACTCCGCTCACGGCAAGATAAAGCTGCAGCGTCTCTCCATCATTAGGCTTTCACAGCAATGGTGGTGACGCTAGGTATTTTTTGAGTTCTTGTAGCGCGTCTTCATGCTGCTGCGACCAGTTGAAGCCTTTATTCTTCCTCAGGACGTTGTAGAATAAGTGATATCTTTCAGACGACCGGGATATGAAGCGATTCAGCGCGACCACGCGACTGGTTAATTTCTGCACTTCTTTGACGTTCCTTGGAGATTGGATATTGATGAGGGCCCTTATTTGATCCGGGATAGCTTCGATTCTTCGTTGTGTTAAAACGTATCCTAGGAACTTTCCTGTAGACACTCCAAATGTACACTTAGTATAATTTAATTTCATGCCATACCTTCGTAGGACGTCGAAAGCTTCTAACAAGTGTTGGACGTGATCATTTGCTTGTTTGGATTTGACGAGCATATCATCTATATACACTTCCATAGTGTCGCCCAGTTGATCTTTAAACATCTGGTTGACCAGTCGTTAATACGTGGCACCTGCGTTTTTCAAACCAAAACAATATATATCTTTCTCGGTGACGAACGTTGTCTTTTCGGATCGTCCGGATGCATCAATATTTGATTGTATCCGAAATATGCGTCCATGAACGTCAAGAGCTCGTGGCCTGCTGTCGCATCAACCATCGCATCAATATGAGGGAGAGGGAACAGATCTTTGCGACACGCTTTGTTCAAGTATGTGAAGTCTATGCAGACTCTCCACTTCCCGTTCTTGATCATGACCACGACATTGGCTAGCCAATCTGGGTATTTTACTTCGCGAATTTTTCCAGTGTCGATCAGCTTTTGGACTTCGTCGTGGATGATTTGGTTCCTCTCAGGCGCGAATTTGCTTCTTTTTTGCTTTACTAGCTTGTAATCGGGATCGACGTTGAGTTTATGCATTATGACGTCAGGACTGATTCTTGTCATATCCTTATGGGACCAGGCAAAACAATCTTGATTAACCTTTAAAAAATCAATTAACTGACGTCATATTTCTTGCGACAACGTCGCTCCGATTCGAACGACGTGATGTGGGATGGACGGATCGAGCATCACTTCATCCACGTCCTGTTCACTGGGTGCGTCGGGTGCTGATCCATCCTTTAATTGCTAAATGACTGCCTTTGGAAGTTTGAGCGATGATCTATAACATTCTCTTGTGGATTTTTGCTCGCCCTTTATTTCTTGGACCCCCCCACTTGGTTGGGGACTTCAACGTCTGATGATAAGTTGACGGGACGACCTTCATTTTGTGAATCCATGGGGTGCCGAGGATGATGTTGTATGTAGATGGGCGATCCACAACATTGAACTTGGTTGGCAGATTGACGCCTTTGGCTAGCGTTGGTAATGTAATTTCTCCGACGGGGTGTTGGGCCTCTCCGCTGAAACCAACTAAAGTAGTGGATCATTTAGTAATATCCTTATCACACAATCCCATACCTTCGAGGACGCTTTTGAATATGATATTGGCTGAGCTGCCCCCATCTACCAATACTCGCTTCAAAATGCAGTTACCGACAGTCAAGGATATGACCAGTCCATCGTGGTGCTCCACGTCGCACACGTCATCGTCGTCGAAGGTCATCACCATCGCCTCCAATTTGCGTTCTTCTTTAGATCTGCAAGATTTAAAAACGGCGGACGAGGGAGTACCCTCTCTTGCTAGCCTTTTGGCTGCGGAGCACTTTAGTCCACACACATCAGACCCGCCAGAAATTACATTGATTACCTATACGTGCTTCGGTGACGTAGGCGGAATTGGCTGTGCAGGATTTCTTTCGAACGAAGCCTTGCCTTTGTCGCTCAGGATATCTTGAAGGTGTCCTTTATTGAGCATGAACGCGACCTCTCGTCGTAACGCGATGCATTCCTCCGTCTTGTGACCATGATCATGATGAAATTACCACCATTTGGTTTGATCTTTTTGCGCATCTGGTCGATCATTCTTTCTTGGCCACCGAACGGGCGCTCCGATCTTGGTTAAGCCCCGACGTGGACAGAGAATCCATAGAACTCGAAATCTGGGAAGGTTGGCGACTAAGTCCTTACGTCACTACCTGCATTATCGATTACGTCTGTAACATTGTTTACCTGATTTGGTCGACTGTATGGATGGTTTCGCCAATTATTCTTCTTGGGGACGCAAGCCTTCCGGTCGTTGGGATTTTATGGTGCACGACGCGTTGATATGGTGTTGAGGATGGCATTGTCTTCTTCCAGCCTCATATGTGCCAATGCTCGCGACTTGACTTCCTCGAATGTCTGACACGGATACTTTGTCAGACGGTTGTAGAGTTTTTATCGCAGAATTAGACCTTTCCTGAAACATTTAATAGAAGTCATAGTATCAAGATCTTTAATGCTAATCATCTCTTTATTAAAGCGATTATAATAATTGCGAATAGATTCTATTAGGTCCTTGGACGACGCCATATAGGTTGCTCGTCTGCTTCTCCAGGCTGCGACTGCCTTCAAATTTCTCATAAAACTTGTTGACTAGAGTGGAAAAATTGCTGATGCTTCCTGGCTTAAGGGACCCAAGCCATTTGAGGGCAGGACCGGTGAGCGTAGCTCCGAAAGACTTGCACATACAGGCTTCCACCAGGTGCCAAGGAATTGAGGCTTGCCACATCCGCTGCTTGTATTGGGCGACATGCTCGCCTGGATCAGTGGAACCGTCATAATTGGCAACAAGGACAGGCAGATTGAGCTTTTGGGGAGCGCGGCCTTTGAGATCCTCTCTACGAACGGTGATGCCGCATAACCGTCAGGATGCTCTACGATGCTTAGCGTTGGAGCTCCAGGGAGCTGGGACATGAGCTTCATTCGACGCCTATTCTGCCTCTCAATCAAGATCATGCGCTTCGCCATGGGATCTGCTTCTCCCTCGCCAGGATTTTTTTCTGCGTCATTCGAGGGCTCTTCGTCCTCGAGTTCTGCGTCATCTTCGGATTCAGCACCATCTAAATCAGAATAATTTCTGCATAAGGGGGATGTCGTCCATATTGGCAGGCACGACGCTGAACCTTTTAGGCTTTGGATGATGCTAACTCCTGTTGCAGCTTTTGAAGCTTTTCCTCCGACGATGAGAAGTCAGAGGATAGACGCTCATTAGCTTACTTCATTGTGAGCATCTCTGCTCTCATTTGGTCATATAACCTCTGCATTTCGTCGAGACTTGGTGTTCCAGTCATTTGATGGGTTTGAACAATAGTTGATCTGGTTTATGCCCCACGGTGGGCGCCAAACTGTTCATGCTAAAATTTGCCTTCTACGACAGAATTAAAGTTAGGGACGATTTAACCAGCTTATGAGTATGACAATGCAATGAATGAGTGCAAAGGGGATTAAAGGGAAGAACACACAGAAATGGTGATGCGGAAAACACCAATGAAGGTGGGTAAAAACCACGGGTGGAGATGGTTCCACCAATCTACTATCAGGGACTGTCGTTCCAAATGAGCGACAATCGTTACAGCTTAAGTTTTTCTCTAAGTACAAGTGTAGAATGTCCTATAGTTCAATAATCTTCCTCTTGCCTTTTCTTTTGTATATCATATGTCGTATCTTTTTCTTTGGCTTTTTCTGATTAAATGCCCTATTAATTTCCTAAGCAATTACAATGGTAACCGTTCCTTGATTATAGGAAATTCTCCTAATCAAAGCTCAATTGACAAAATCTACTTCCTTTCTTCATGCAATTGATTTCCTCCAACGGCTTTGTTAGCTGAATTAACGCCGAGTTGCCACCTTCCTTTTTCGGACAATCGGTTACTGATTTTAGTTGACTTAGTCTTCGCATCTTCCCGTCGCGTCTTATTGTCAAAGTCTCCATGTCATCACGTCAATGTCATCCTGTAAAAATTAACCATAATAGTGAAGTTCCCCATGTCCAAGGATATTAAGTCACAAGGTCAAGTGACTCTAGGTTATGTGGCATTAAGCCAAGAATTCCATGTTATTTCGACTTAGGTCACTAGGTTTTTCTTTTTTCTCAATTGCTCGTTTGAATGTAATATCGCTAGGTTGTATTTCGACTATTTATAGCTAATTTAATTTTTTTTCAATGTAAAAAAAACAAGGAATTAGAGAAGTATAATAAGATTATAATTTATTTTTTTCGATGTGAAACAAACGAAGAATTAGGGAATCATAATGATACTTCTTCTTTTTACAAAATAAAATTCCACAAACCCATTGGACGGTTCAGACCCAACATTTGACCGATTGATAAGATAATTTCAGCTTGAGTAATCGAGTGATGGGTCATTAATTTTGTTCATGAATCACTGTCCTCTTTTCAAATTAATTGGTTTCGATCCGGATTAATATGTTCCAGGTATAACTATTATGAGTTTTATAAGGTGAGTAAGACATATCATTATAACCTTATTTTTTTTTAATTACAACTTTTCGACTTCAATGCTTGTATCTGCAACTTTTTTCACCATTAATATATTTAATTATTTCTTCTATAAAGTTTTGAAATGAAGTTGATATTCTGTCTATGCACAGACATTGAGATATATCAGACATTATATATGTGTTGAGATCCTCTAGAGTTCCAAAAAAACTATACATGGTAGAGTTCGTTAAATCTCAGTCGTTGATTAAGAAATCAAAGGCGGCTTGTATTTTCTTTCCCGAAAACCCCCCTATTTTTCCCCCCCGAATATCCTGCCCATATCTTTTCCTTTCCCACTAGTCATGAGCCCTTTATTTTATAATATATGGTCAGGATTCAACTCTATTTTGTAGAGTTTTCATAAAACTTTAGAGGATCCGGACCCATTATATATACTGACATCTATTTCTATATTAGTACAAAATCTTAAGTCAAGATTCTAAGCCTGTAAGTAATATAAAAGTAAAAGCATTTCAATTTAAAATAACTAATGTGGTACTCCTTTTATATTTTTTTATTTGCTTGTTTTTACTTTTCACATTTGCGAATATACTTTTTGGTCCTTTTATTACTGAAAATTATAAGGCTTGAATATTAATAAAGTACTTATTGAGAGAAATCAAGCAAGATTTTACATGACTATTTTTTTCTTATATTATACAAAAAATTAAAAAATTGTCCCTATTAGTGAATAGCGTTAAAATTCCAAATTAACATACTAAAAAAATAGAAATGGAGTATATATATGAAAACGAACGAGTCATTGAATTGTTCACTTGGTACAATACGAAAGATAATCAAACTAATATGTCGATATGTATGTTACAAAAAAAATCAACTGATGACATAATGAAATAAACTATAAAATAAATTATAGAATATGATCAACCAGGAAATAGAATTAAAGATGAGGCTACTGTTTTATATATATTTTTTTTATACTAGTGATGGTGATGATGCTTCTTTTGCTGCTTGAGCTCCTGTTTGGCTTCTTTCTTCTTGTGATGTTCATGGAATACGAAACCAGCAGCACCAACTGCAACTGCAGCTGCTACCCCTTCTTTCACCTTGTGTTTGTGAGCGTTCACGGGGTCTTTTTTGGCCTGTTTCTTCTCATGCTACAAAATATTCACAAGATGTAAGTATATAAAAAAACCTACCTCTCCCGATGTCAAAAAGAGCTAGCTCAAGTCTCAAGAATAAATATATGTTTGATAACTAGGTGGATAGTTCTTGATAGAGAAGCTTATAGCGTGTTTAATAGGAAATAGCAAAACGAGTGCGTGAAACAATGAAAGCAAGACTAATTAAGCACCTAATTAAGCTCATAATTTCGAAATTCTCTCTATGTTTCTCTTTGTTCTTTAAACGTTACTTCTTTTTATATTTAATGATATATACATATATATATATATATATATATATATATATATATATATAAGTGAATTCATATGACTATGCATACTTACAGGAGATATAAAAATCAATTTTACGCGCTATGACTCTTATAAATAAGTGATGTAATTCTAATGAAAAAGTAGGTAACTCGAAAAAAAGAATATTAGAAAAGAAATTTTTTAAAAAAAAACTGGACTCAAATTTTTTGAGGAGTATAACTCTAATGGACAAGTGTTGTAACTCTAATCCAATTGTGTGGTGAGATTCATTCTCATTTCTCATGTAAGAAGCATTCTCATGTGATCTTGCCGCTATATTTTTTTTTTTTTTTTTTTTGATAAGGAAAGAAAAACTTAGGAGACCCCCATCAATCTGGAGGCCAACCTAAAATATCCTTTCGGATGAGGAACATAAGCTCACGTTGGAGCGGAGCGTGAACACATACAAGTCTATCAGGGTCAATTCGATCATCCTAAAGCCAATTAATAATAGGAATAGTAGTCCACTAAGCTTAGTTTTAGTTATCCTCTTTTTGATATAGTAGTCATATGTGAATTTTCCACACCACATGATTATAAAAACTGGTCTATGGGCAGTATTTATATATGGCTTTGGCCCTGTAGACAGGTCCTTAGTCCTTCAGCACATTGTAATGAAATGCTTATATTTTCAAAAAAAAATAACATCCCAAATGATAACAATAATGTATTAGGGTAAACCATATCTTAAAATTACCAGAGCATAAACACCAGCAGCAACAGTAGTGGCCTTTCCGAAATGTTGAAGGTGCTTATGATGCTTCAATTCCTTCTTTGGATCCTTTTGTGCTTCCTCCTTCTCATGGTGGTGACCAGTCATATTGCTTATAATAACTTTCTTAAATAATTGTATAAATTAAAGTCGAAAGGTATTCAATAATTTTATTTAGATAAAGTATGAAACAAACGATAATATCTTATGGTAATTAATTTGAAAGATGTTTGAATTATATTCTAATAAGGAATGTTCAGGTGTTTATATATAGGCAGTGATACGCATTTGTGGTTCCTTAGCTTTGTTCATTTACGCGTGGCATACGAGTTCCGACTACTAAATTTCGCAAACTTACCTTCGCCGTGTTGAATAGTAGTATTACGTACGTTCAGCTAAGAGAAGCTTTAAAAGCTATTATCAATTATCATGGCATGTGTTCACGACGTCATCAATTTTCGTATAATAACTAGTTATTAGGCCCGGGTTATGCCCCGGGTAAGAAAATTTTTATTTATTAATATTGTACTTTGATATGATAGCACTAAATACAACTTGGTCTAGTGGTTAAAACTTAAGTACATGAACTTGAGGTCACGAGATCAAAACATATACTATGCAATTTCTAATTTTTTTATTGTACATGAATTTCATGAACTAAAACTCCCTAGGGAGAGCGCCACGTGGCACCGTTCATGGTTTACGCACGCCTTTTAATATATTAGTATAGATATTCAAATGAATTCGCCACCTGATTATTATACTTGGTCTTTCTATTTTAGAGTGTGAATTCTTTGGGACTAGTTCATGCGCGTGGATTAGTTGGAGTTTTTCTGTTCAAAATGTTATCCATGGGTCATTGCTCGTGATCTCCTCTATTCTCTTCACTAGATGTGATAGAGTATTAAACTATTTTTGATAGTGGCAGATCTTGAAAGATTTGCTACAGGGGCTAGATTTTTCTACAATAACATATTAACAGATATGAAAGTATAAAACTATAAGAACATATGAATATAATTCTAAATCCAATGTAAAAATATAGGTTAAACAAAAATATCGGAATAAAATAGATATAAAAATGTTAAAACCACAAGTGTCATGAACCCACTATTGAAAAAAGAACTAAAGTAACGCTCGACGGTCTTTTAAAATTTTAAAATCATCAATAATTGACTTGTTGCTAAAACTCTTAGAAATTTCCCTTTCAATATAAATAACTAAGTTGTCCGCCAAAAACTCATCTTCTATTTTATTACGCATTGCTGAGAATGCTCTCTCAGTTGTTGTTGTTGACACAGGAAGAGTCAATATTAGACGTATTAATCTGTCAAACAAAAAAAACATTTGACTTTTTTGTTTGTGCCAATTGTTCACAAACCTCCTCCAAAGTAGAATAATTTCTCATATTTTGATCATCTTTCACTTCACAAATGAAATGTTGCAAATGATCCTTCAGATTGTACCTCTCTTGCTCCGTAAAATCATTTGGATAATACTTTTCTACTAGTATGCAAATCTTATTGATATCAAATTTTTTTGAAATCATCCTTTGGCTCTAACAATGACGACAAGGTCAAGAGCTCCAAGGCATTGTTGTTAAATCTGCGGTTCAGCTCTTGTAATTGCTTGTCAATTGTACTTATAAATATTTCAACTCGATAAAAATGGTCCATTGTAACTTGATCGTGTTGATGACGAGCTCTACACTTACGAGCTAGATAAGGAGCATTCATATTAGGCACCAGAATCTCATGTTGTTGACAAAACAGTCCCACCGAACCTAAAAACCTTTCCCATCCATTCTCCCTCATTTCTTGAATGAGTGTTTGACTCGTAGAGACTAGTTTTATAGCATTCACAATATGTTGATACTTTTGTTGTAAAGCTTGACACAAATTATCAACAATTCTCAAAACTTCTTCCATTAAATGTGTCATGAACACAAAATCAAAGGAAATCAATAAATTTAGAGCAGCATCAACATCCCCACGTTGAGAATATGTACACACTTATCTGCCATGATATGCTCAAGTTTTGAGACTATTGCATTGAACATTTTAAGCAAGCTACGAACAGAGTAAAGATGTGAACCCCAATGTATATCTCCAGTTTTGGAGTGCCCATCTGATTAGCCCCTCTACCACTTTATATTTCACCAATAGATAACAGCCATTTAATTTCAACAACTTTAGTTGCATGCAATTTATCAAGACATTTGGAAGATGCAACAATGACATTGACAATAAAAGTCAAAATTAGAAAAAAATTTGATGTATTAGACTTACATCTCTAGATGCAGCAACTAAAGCAAGTTGTAAACGATGAGCATAACAATGAACATAATAAGCATACGGGCAATTTGCCAGAAATAATGCATGTAAACCATTCCACTCACCTCTCATATTACTAGCACCATCATATCCTTTACCTCGAATATTTTCAATCGCTAATTGATGTCGAGAAAGGACCGAACACAATTCCCTTTTGAGAGTTGTTGTCGATGTATCTGAAACACGTATAAGGTCAAAAAATCGCTCCCTAATTATTCTGTTCCGGTCAACAAACCTTAATACAAGTCACATTTGCTCTCTTTTAGATTCATCTCGTGCTTCATCAACAATGATACAAAATTTGGAATCTCTAATTTCTTGTCTAATGTTCTTGCGAACATATAAGAAATAATATGGAGAATCTCTTTTTGGATCGATGGAGCAATGTACTTGTAATTATAAGGAGCTCATCTTATTGCTTTGCCAACATTTTTATTTTATATCGCCAAAGTTTTTCTGAATTCAAGATAGTTTCCTTGATTTTGAATCTTTTGACTCATCATGACCTCTTAAAGGACAACCTTGTGTAGTCAACAAGCGAAGAACATCAATAGAAGCCTTGAGACGCAAGCGATTTTGCTTGATTTGCCTTTCACTTTGTTTATTGATAAAATTACGAATATTTGCCTTTTGTTTAAGGAGAGTCCTATATGACTGTACAACACTTCGATGTATTGTACATGGACCTTCTCCCACATGAGCAAGGAATTCACAATGTTTTCCATTGTTAACCTTTTTCCAATTTTTAAATCCGGTTAAAGTAAATGCCTTTACTCGAGCATTTGGCGTCTCAGTAAACAAATAACAAGGTAGACAAAATTTTGCATCTTTTGAGGGTGAGTATTCCAACCAATCGGGAAACTTTTGAAAACAAGTAGACTGAAACCGACGATGGTGTTTCACTGGCCCTGAAAAAGGGTAATCTAACTTGGGTTGGTATGGGCCTAGTTTTATATAAGCACGTCTTACTTCGTTTCGTACTCTTCCAGCTGGATAATCCCAAATTGGAGAACGTAATCCTGGGTCACGTTCTAAAGAACCTAGATCTACTATATCAATTCTCCTCCTTTGAGAAGGCTCTACTTCTTGTTGGTTATGTGTTGTCGTAGGATTAATATCTTCATTAATTGGGGTTGTATCTTCCTCAACTGAAATTGTATCATTTTCCTGCTTTTTTCTTTTAAAAAAGGAGGTAATAGATATTTGTTTATTCATGTTGTTGACCTGAAATAATATTTAGACGTTCTTTAGCTAATAGCTAAAAGTATTACTTTTAAAGTTGGTTCTAGACTTAATACACATAACATTAATCAATTAGTTTAACCCAACTCAACAAATATAAACAGTATGTTAAAAAGTAAGATATAAATTGAGTTTAAGAAAATACATACCTTAATAAGTAATAAGTGTGCGTTGGCACAAAGATCGATGCCTTTATCTGAATAATATACTAATCACCTACATTTATCAATTTTTCATATGAGTAATTAAATTGATATTAGTAAATCAACTAGTTATATATACTTATATTTTATATATCGTTTTAAATGCAACAAATGGGTATTTTTTGTGAGGTATAAAATATTTCATTGTTGCATTTAAAACGAAATGGAGGAAGTAATATAATTTAATAATACATAATACAAGAACACAATAATATTGCTTAAATCTACAATAATTTATAAAGCAAACATAACGCACGCATCACACATGATAACATGAATAAATAATTTTCATTTGAAAAAACAAAAAAAAATCAGAATTGAAATAATATATGGCGTGTGATGACAAATAATTGACATGAATTACGATTGATGAGTGCCATTGAGTGATGTGTGATAAGTGAGAACAATTCAAAAGTGCTACCAACTGCCGTGCAGTAACTGCAATAGCAGAGTATTCAATTACCAAAATTTAGAGTTCTTCAGAAATTGCAGTTGCTTTAAGCCTTTAACAGAGCAAGTTTTCTTTTCAAGTTTTCAGTTTTTTTTTCGGAAATTAAGTAATATTAAAAGCTCCACAAAACAAACAACCTAAGGTTGCCTAAGCAACCGCACCACCATCTGGACAGGCCCAGACATTTACAACCCTTCTACCCAATTTCTATCTCTGTCACTAACTTTTGTGCTAAGAATCTATAAACTTCTATGTTTTACACTATATTTTATCTGCTGTACTGTGTGCTCTATCATATTCACAGTATTATCCCAGTAAGCTTGATTGCAGTTCCTCCATATGAAGTAGGTAGCAGCAACAATAGTGGCTAACACCACCTGTCTTTGCACCTTAGTACCTTTATATCTATCTCTAACCCACCTGCACAAATTATTTAGGTCCCTTCCTCTCCATTGCATATTAAGCCATTCCATCAATCTATCCATGCTTTGTTTAATGTAATGACAGGCAAACATAAGATGCTCTATGTTTTCTGTGAGAGTTCCACAAACCACGCAAATATCATCCTGGCTAACGTTCATTTGCATCAGTCTGGCTTTAGTTTTTAGCCTGTTTTGCACCGCCAACCATTGTATTATTCTGTGCTTAGGCTGTGAGAATCTGTTCCAGACACTCCCGCTCCACTGCATTCTTTCCCCATTTCTTCTGAGCTTCATATAGTGCTTGCTAATACTGAAACTTGAATCTCTCATCCAAAAGTCTCCATGTAATCTTGCATTGAGTTCAGTTTTCATTGGAAATGTATTTCCATGCCCAGCTAGCTGTACTTGGAGCACTATAAGTACTCCAAGGATGATTCTTAACATATAGCTCACTCACCCACTTAACCCAAAGGTTATCCTTGTTCTAAGCAACAGACCAAGCCAGCTTTCCAATTGCAATTATATTCCACAAATGAGTGTCTCTAAATCCAAGACCCCCTTGTTGCCTTTGTTTGACATAGCTGCTCCCAGTTCACTGTACCAGGCTTTGAATGATTGTGAATGCCAATCCACAAAAAGCTTCTGCAGATACTATATGTCTCCTTCAAAACACTCTTAGGGAGTACAAATATTTGACCCCAATACACATGCATGCTCATTAGGACACTGTTAATAAGTTGACACCTTGCTGCAAATGACAACTGCCTTGTGCTCTAAACTCTTATCCTACTAATCATCTTTTCAATCATTACCTGGCAATCTCTAGCTTTTAGCTTAGTGGTGGAAATTGGGACCCCTAAATACTTGAAAGGCAGTAGGCCCACATGGAACCCACTGACATTAGTCACCCTTTGTATCTCATGGTTGCTCATCCCTACATAATAGACTTCAGACTTGGCCTTGTTAACCTTTAGGCCAGATGCATGTGAAAACATCTAGAAACCTTGTAGTAATGTGTAGATAGACCTAAAATCTCCATTACAAAATAACAACAAGTCATCTGCATAACATAAGTGAGACAATTTAATGTCTTTAAATTTCACATGAAACTTAAATCCCTCCTATTCACCAACAAAATTTAATACTCTGTCAAGGTAGTCCATTCCAAGTGCAAAGAGAAGAGGGGACATGGGGTCTCCTTGTCTCAACCCACGTTGAGCCCCAAAGAAACCAATAGGAGACCCATTTACCATTATTGAGAACTTCGGAGTAGTGAGGTAGGTCATAACTTGTTGCACAAACCAACTAGGGAACCCCTCTCCTTCAAGCATCTGTTGTATAAATTGCCAATTGATGGTATCATTGGCCTTTTTTAGGTCCAAGTTCATCATACAACAAGCTTTAGATGCCTTCCTATTGTACAATTTCACTAGGTCCTGACACATCATCACATTATGTATAATACTCCTGCTAGCTACAAAGGCTCCTTGACTAGGGGAGATTATATCAGGCGAAATTCTATTCAACTTTTCACTTATCAACTTTGTAATGCACTTATACAGGGTAGAACAACAAGCTATTAGCCTGTATTCAGTGACACTTTCAGGACATTGAACTTTAGGTACTAATGTAAGAGTTGTTACATTAATTACCTTTAGTAGTTTCCCAGTCTTGAAAAAATCAAGAATATATAGCTTCAGCCACCTCTTCTCCAATCACTTCCCAGCTATGTTTGAAGAAGCAGCTGTTAAATCCATCAGCCCCTGGGGCTTTCTCATCTGGGATGCTGAACATTACCCTCCTGACATCATCTTTTGTATATTGAGCATTCAAGATTCTCAGGTGATACTCACTCAACTTCTTTCCCCTCTCCATCAGGCTAGCAAGGGTCGGTTGTTGCTACTTCTTTTCAGCAAATAGGCTTTGGTAAAATCTTAGGAATACATGATTAACCCCATCTGCAGTATTAACCCACTCCCCAACATGATCATGAACAACATGAATTCTATGGTGCATCCTCCTTGCTTTTATGGCTTGATAGAACACCTTAGTGTTCTCATCCCCACATCTTAGCCAATTCAACTTTGCTTTCTGCTGCAACATTGAGCATACATTCTTTTTAGCAGTAGCATATCTTTCTCGATCTATTTTCTCTCTTCTTTCCAAGTCATCATTGCTAATATTGGAATGCACCTCATTTTGGGCATCATTTAAGGCTTCTGTGGCTTTCATTTCCTCCATTTCAATATCACCAAATCCCGACTTCTTCATTCTCTACAACACTGCTCTTACATTCTTCAGTTTCTCCACAACTCTGTACATTGGACAGCCATCTATAGTCTTACTCCATTACTACTTCACAACCTCCAGTAGTTCAGGGTATGAACACCATGCATTACAAAACCTAAATGGCTTCTTCCTTTGAATATCAGGGTAAACACATAGTAGGATGAGAGTGTGATAAAAGTTGCCTTTTGGTAAGAAGGTAGCTTCAGCAAGTTCAAAACTCTCCATCCAATAACTATGGACTAGCACTCTATCAATTCTTGAGAACACTCGAACATCACCCTCCTGTTTGTTTGTCCAGGTATAATACCTACCACTAGCCTTGATATCCACCAGCTCACAATCATTCATACATTCTAACATAGGACCTATTTCAGCCAATCTCACAAGGCTCCCCAGTCTATCTTCAATACTAGATATGGCATTAAAGTCTCCAAGTACTACCCAAGGCCCTTGACACTGACTAGCAATATCTTAAGCCCTGCCCACAGTTCATTTCTACTTTGACTATCATTAAACCAATATACAAATGTACACCAAAATTGGGTTGTGCATTGACTTGGCTTAATAATACAGTGAATATACTGACTTGTCATACCAACAATATTCACCTGAAATGCCCCATGCCACCAACCAATCAGAATTCTTCCATTTTCATGATGTGCGTTGTTGTGAGTGAAGCTCCTCCCTGGACATAAGTTTAAATAAATTTTCCCCATGTTGTGAGACTTCACTCTTGTTTCAAGAAGGCTGAATAGCTTAATGTTATGAGAGAGGATAACCTTCCTCACTTCTTGGCTCTTGCTACTTCCCCTGGCTATTCAACCCTCTTGTGTTCCATGCTAGCAAATTATCCATTAGGCAAAGGGGGTGTCACCCCCTGCCCCTCCCCTATGTCAATTACCACTTCATTATCATTCCTCTCCCTTCCACTGGTATCATCAGTCACTATAGCTATTGCCTCTCCCTGTACCTCCCTTCCTTTACTCGTATCTTTTTCTACTTCTAACAAAGCATTAAAAGGGTTATGCACTAGAACTACATTGTCCTCAGTTTGCTTTTCCATTCTCCTATTCCAAACATGCTGAAATCCCTCTTGATCTACAACCCTTCTTTATTTTAGCACTTCTTATACACTATGGGCCTCCACTCATAATCAATCCTTTGCTCCACCTCAGCTCCATGTTCATTATAGAATTTGATCATCTCAGGCAACTCTTGTTTCATATGCACCTCTACCATCACCCTTGCATAATTCAACTTGTCACGCGCTTTTGTAGCTCCATCCACCTTCACAGGTTTACCCACAATACTAGCAATCTTAAAAAGACTCCTCTCCCCCCCAATATTTGATTGCTAACCCTGGCAATTTAATCCAAATAGGCACTATCTCAACATTCATTTTCTCCATTAGCATATCAGGATCCCACAGTCTACTGATAAGCGGTGTCTGATCAAAAAACTGCACTCCTTCATTAGTTACCTTCAAACTCGCCTCTACATTGTCAAATCTAACCAAGAATATACCTCTCCCAACCATTGCTATTTTATCAATTCCTAATTTTCCCAGATTCTTCTAAAATATCCATCCATAACATTTAATGGTGGATTGGCCCCTAACACATAACAAATTACTGCCGAGGACCAATATTCTACTTCTTGTATATCATCACCATCAATTGTAATAACAGAAGTTGTTTTGTCTACCTGCACATTTTCAACCTCATCCGCCCACGACATCCTTCTCGTTGTTGTCGGCTCCTTTGAGCCACTCTTTCATAGCATTCGACCATTCTGAGAATATTGCTTTTTTCGCCGTTTGCTGCACTCTCTCCTCCAGTATCGATGGTTGTGAACCACCGTCATCTTCTCATTTTCTTCCTCTAATACGTTCTCCTTCTCCATTGGAACTACTATCGGTTCTACGCCTGTAACCTTGTCAATCGATTTCATTTTCTTCCCCGGAGAAGATGATGGACCATTATTCTTACCTTTCCCTTTATGAGCACTTTTTCTTGCTCTCCCTCTTGCCAGTGGCGTCAGCGTAGAATCGTCAAGCTTATCGTGCGCCGAGAGAGAAAACGAAAAAAACGTGCGCAATCATTTTTTGTTAACCCAAGCTATAAGTTTTCTGTTTTTAGCAAGGGTAAATGGTTGGTTTTAACTTTTAAGCATGCCGTGTAAATTTTTTTTTGTTGGGCTTTTGGGCTTAAATATACAAGTTTCACTTTTTTTTGAGACCGATGGGGGGCCAGGCTCAGGCCTGCCCCCATTAAGATCCGCTAGTGGTCGTCATTTGAGTTTTATTTTGATGTCATTTTGTCATATATTTTTATATCATTCCTAATAAGTTTCATGTCATTCAAAGAAGTCTTTCATGTCATTATTAGTATGTTGGGTTTTTCTACGTTATATCCTTATGTTTTTTCTATTTCTACGTTGTACCCCAACCTTTTAAAAATTCTGCACGTTGCCCTCAAACTTACCTTTTTTAATGCACAATGCCCCTACCATATTATACGTCATTAATTTCATCTACTTTTTATAATCCGGTGGAACGAATCTAATTAGCGAATAATCCTTCTAAGGGTTAAATTATGTATAAGTCACATTAGTTCCAATAAATTTAAAAAAAAATAAATGAAATTAATGACATATAATCAGCAATTTGGGCATCGTGCATTAAAAAAGGTAAGCTTGAGGATACCGTGTGGAATTTTTAAAAAGTTGGGGTACAACATAGAAACCAAAGAAACACAGGGGTATAACGTAGAAAAACCCTAGTATGTTTCATATCATTTTGTAACCGTTTCATGTCATTTTTAAATCTGTTTTATGTAATTTATAAAACACTAGCTTTTATATCATTATTCTATGTTTCATATCATTTTTTTGTATTCCATGTCATAATTTTGAAACTTGTTGGCCCCTCTTTCTCCTCCAACTTTCTGCCTTTTCATAGGCCCAATAAGTGCACCCACCACTCTACCTCCTCCCATCACAACCTCCACCACTAGTAGAGAAATAGCAATTTTTGTTGTTTCCCAAACCCCTATTTTGCATCGGTTTTAGGTCTGCCTTTACAGCTTAAGACACAAATTGTGCACAAGTGATTTTTGTGGGTTTTTTGTTTGATGCAAATTTAATGATATTTGTGTCGGTTCAATTACTATTCCCGATGCAAATGGTCTTAAAAATATTCATTGAAGCTGACTTGGAATGAGTAATTTCCGTCGGTTCACCTTGCCCCATCCGACGCAAGTTACTTTTTGCAAAACAAAAATAAGGTCCATCATCATTCTAAAATATGCAACACATTACAAAAAAAAAAATCACCACCTTTCAGATTCCAAACTACGATTACTTATTCTCTGCAATCGTATCGATCAAAAACCATCAACAAGGAAAATCTAAAATGAAAAACTTAAAAAAATTAGTACAAAATAAGATAAAATTAATTAAACTATATTAAGGAGCAAGAATGGAGTAGGTTTGCAGCGCCAAAATCAGCTAATTGGGCTGTAAAGTACATATGCAAAGTCAAACAACATATCATCAATATGTGGTGGAACTTGCTTGGGTAATAATCAATTTAGCACAGCTAGCATGTATAAAATGTTACATAACCTAGGACATAAATTGGGCTGGTGTAGGGATGTTTGGGATCATCATAATATCCCTAAGCATAACTTTGTGGGTTGGTTAGTTTTGCACACGAAACTGCAGACAAGAACAAGATTATGTGCCATGAACATTTGTGCTGATGACAGATGTTTGTTGTGTGTTACTGACAAGGAAGAACGAGATCATCTATTTTTTGAATGCAGATTTAGCAGATTGTGTTTAATGGAAATTAAGAAGTGGTTGGGCATCAACACCACTTCCATTACTGTGACTCAATTCTTGGGCTGGGTCAAGAGAAGACACCAAGGAAGTAAATTTCGCAAATAGATTATAAAGGCCAGTATATTTGCCACTGTGTACAAGATATGGCAAGAAACCAATAATGCCTTGTTGAATTCCCAAGTTCATACAGTAGATAAGATTGTAAATGTGATAAAGTATATTGTAAAAAAATAAATGAGACTAGATTACCTCGTCGAATGAGGGATGTTGCTACCACTTGGTGGTTGAATTTGTATATGTTTTGCTGGTTAGCAGCCTGTTGTTGTGCAAGTTGTATAGCTTTGTGTCCTCAAAGGACTTAGGTTGTATGGTTGAGCTTCAATATATTCTTTCTTACTTACCTAAGTTAGAGAGAGTGAGAAAAAATATTGCAAATCTTTACATAGCCATATTTGAGAAAATTCAAAGCAAAAATATAAGCAAAATATATATCAACAACTTTTAATAATCATTAAAAACACACCTATTTTAATAAGCTTTTGACAACTAACTTGTTTTTCACTAATTATGAGATCAAGTTAAAATTTATTCGGTTTTTTCACCATATACCCCTGACAAATTTTTTTTGCACCGTATACCCTTTCGACTTTCCCAATTCATCATATACCCCTCACATTTCGAAAAATACATCAACTTACCCTTTTGACTAACGGTGTTAGACTTCCGTTAGTCATTAACCCCTAATTTTCTCTCACCCTAATTAACTAACCTAAATTAAACCCTAATCCTAACCCTAATCTAATACACTTTAACTAACCCACTGCCACATCACCCCACCCCTTACACCCACTGCCACTTCGCCCCCACCCCTTACCCCACTGCCACATCACCCCCATCCCTTACCCCACTGCCACATCACCCCCTCCACCCACACACCAACCCCACCCACACCCCAACCCCACCCCCACCCCCTTCCCCACCCCCACCACTGCAGTCCCCCTCCCCACCATCCCACCACCCCACCAGCCCCAAGACCCCCTCCACCGTTCCGCCACCTGCAGCGCCGCACCCCCTCCTCTTCCGCCACCCGCAACACCACACCCGCGCACAAACTCGCGCAAACCGCCTGCCTCGTTGGGTGGTACCACAGCAAAGTTGGGCGGCCGCAATTTAAACTTGCGCAACAGCACTAGAACGACGAGGAGGAGGCAGGCGGCGACGGCCGAGAAAAGTCGACGGCGATTAGAACGACGAGTGACGAGGAGGAGAAAGTCGACACTTGCGGTTTGCGACGGCCGAGAAAAGTCGAAATGGCTGGGCTTCGAGTCCTCGTCCCTCGTCGTTCTAATCTACTCGACGTCGACTTTTCTCGGCCATCGCCGCCTGCCTCATCCTCGTCGTTCTAATCTACTCGCCGTCGACTTTTATCGGCCATCGCCGCCTGCCTCGTCCTCGTCGTTTTAGTGCTGCGGGTGGCGGAATAGGAGGGGGGTGCGGCACTGCAGGTGGTAGAAGGGTAGAGGGGGATTGCAGTGGTGGGCGTGGGGGTGGGGGTGGGGGTGGAGGTTAGGGTTAGGGTTAGGGTATTAGGGTATTAGGGTATTAGAGTTAGGGTTAGGTTATTAGGGTTAGATTTAGGTTAACTAATTAGAATTAGAGGGTGAATAGAGGTTAATGACTAACGGAGTTTAACGCCGTTAGTCATTAAGGGTAACTTGATGTATTTTTCGAAAAGTGAGGGGTATATGATGAATTTGGAAAGTTCAAAGGGTATACGGTGCAAAAAAAAATTTGTCAGGGGTATATGGTGAAAAAACCGAAATTTATTTATGCAGTCCACCACTGCCGCCACTGCTGATGCTGGTTCTTCCTGTTTGGTGCTGTCTTTTTCTTTTTATCCCCTTCGTTTGTCAAAAACTCACCGGTACTAATGGTTTGTTAGAACCCTATATTGCGTACTGAATGTCCAAAATGTTAATGATGATGTTACTATTAAGCTTGTACAATGCAAGAACATCCACTGCTTACTGTCTATTTCTAGAAATCAGATGTTGTAGGAGACCATGTTGGGAATTATTATAATTATCTTTTCAATTCTAAGGTAATCAATATTCTATCTACATGAATTTAGCTCCCAAGTTTTTTTTTGGTTATCAAGGGTCCAACACAGTTTAATCATACCAAGACTATTCGGAGGCCAGGTGAAGATATGAATGTGATCAGGAATCAAATTCGCCTATTGTTGTCTCTACTTAATATGTTTACTGTTTGAGTTTTATGCAAATAAAAAACCATGCAATATGTTCATACAATGTCAAATTTATCTATGTCATTTATTGTTTATGCAATCATATTACTAGGATCCTAAATCAATTGTCCAAAATTATCTGATTTAATTTTGAACATTTATTTAGGTCTTGATCGATTAGCAGAACTAAGCATGTGAATGGTGATTAAAGCAATAAACATGTAAGCATGCATATAGATAATATAATGTATAGAGATATATAAACAAAAAGATAAGTAGTTAAAAATATACAAGACCATTAATTCCTTTAAAATCTACATCATGAAAAGTAGATTCTTAGTACAATAAGAAATAGAAAAAAAAGACAATAGGAGTCTAAACTTTGCGTGATAATTTTTAAATGGTCTGAACTATTGATAAACTTGTGTAGGGCCCTACTTTAGGAGGTCTTAGCTTTTAGCGGACCTTAGTTACTTGAAACTGGTTAAATAAGTTATAAGTTATAAAACATGGGTCTCACTAGAAGGGTAACTGCGGGAGAGAAGTAGGAAGTAGGTGAGAGTTTTTTAAAAAAAAATCATCGATTTCATGTCACTAACGCCCACTAAAACTTAAGAGCCTCCTAAAGTAGGGACATACACAAGCTAATCAATAGTTCAGAACTTTTAAAAATTATAACCCAATGTTCAAACCTCTATTGTCAAATTTTCCTTAGAAATAAATTAGGATTGACCCTTATGAATATAGCTTTATCGCTTGGGTCTTGAATAAAGATTCGCAAGAGAAGCAATCTTGAAGTGTTTTGAGAGTATTTTCTTAGTATGAGAGCGTTAGAAAGCATATGTAGAAGTGTATTAAAGCCAAGTAGAACACGAGACTATTTATAAGAAAATTATTATGAAAATCGCGTGGAAGATATAAAACTATGGTGCGCTTGGTGCAAGGAGCATGTGCTCCACGCACGCCACATGCGCGCCTGGCAGATACTTCTTACGTCAGCATAGGTGCTTAAGCGTTTCTTTGCTTCATTGACTGTCTTGATCTTGCATGCGTGCATCCTGATGCGCTTGATGCATCCAATTGCGCGTTGCGCAACCACGTATTTGACCCGATTTTGTTTGTTAAAAGATTCCTTTTATCTTTGATTAAATAGTAGGAAATGATATATATAATATCTTTTAGATTCGGAAGTCAATTATCTTAAGGAATAAAAATCTTATTTTCATAATATCTATAACCATATAATTCTCTATTTTTGCAAAATACTTTTTCATATAAAACTTAGGGAATTATAAAATCATTATCGTCTGTGTGATAACATATTGACTTATTCAGAATTTTACAGCGGAAATAAATACCTTTGAAAACTTAATAACTTAGTTAATCATAAGTCAACTCCAAAATCAAACCAAAAGTCAACCAAATTAAAAGTCAACTATTCAAATCATAATTAAAATCAAATTATTAAAGTATTAAAACTAAACACAAGCTCTCCACGAATTCTGAACTCATGATGCATCATCTTCAGACCTGGAATGGTCGATGCTTTATTGATCCTAAGAGACTGCTTACTAAATGGGTCATCAAGGATCAATTAGGCACAACCATGATGGCGACATACACAAAAGCACGTAATCAGTAAAGCTGAGTACTACATAAAATCTAACATGATACTAATAACATTAAAGCAAGGATAAATAATATAATAATAAAATAACAGAATGCCCTTCCGTCTTTTCCCACTAGTGGTGACTACGCTGAACTTGACTTTACAACCAATAGGCTAATTATAATTAAATTGAATAGACAATGGATAGAGTTGTCCAAACCAAACCAGTCTTCAACTTAGAAAACGAAGTACGAGCGCGACTCCGTACTCCCGCAAGCAACGATATCAAGGTACTAATTAAATATATCAGAATATGGTGATCAAATGGTCCCAAGAAAAGCCATAGGGTACCACTTTGTACTCCAACTCGTAGTAATCCAAACACTTTAGATGTGCACAAGTTTAAAGCTTATTGTTATTCACTTCTCACTTTAAGTTATTAATAAATTATTGTGACTCACAAAATAAATAAAAAACTAATTAAAATATCATGGATACACAAAACTTCCATTTTTATCTTAGGATTAGATAAGGTGATCAACAACTCAAATTATTCAAGATTCATTCCATTACTTAGTTAATAACCAACCAATATTTATTTGTTGAATTATATCAAGAATAACCAACATTTTCATAGGTGAATATCCAACTTACCAAATAAAGCCCACGGTCCTCATAAAGTAAATATAATAAATTAATCCAATGGAATAACATGATCCAATAAACAATATAAATATTAATCCCTCATGTGATTAATAAAATAAATTTCCCGATCCCACATGCTTGTATCAATCGTCTATACAAATATATAATAACCATCATAGGTAACATGCTTCATACAATCTTAATCATAAAACATGATACTAGTCTAGTAACACATATGTATCATGTACCTTGTGTAGATAATATGAGAGGCCGCTTTATCAACCTTAGAACTTGTCGAGATAATATTCTCCGGCTACCAATACCAACATAACCAAGAATCAATACTCTGATTAGTTTTTCGCAACTTTAAAATATTTTAAACCCCTCTTAAAAAGTGTTTAAAAACCCTCTTGAGTTCACCTATTAGTGTCTCCTAGTATAGTACTACCATACTAGTCCTTAAAAATCCATAGTTTGATATTTAAAAGTCCATCATAAGTATACTAATAAAAATTTCATTAACTTATAACATCTTTAAAATCATTTTAAACTTACTTTAACATTAGCGTACTCAATTTTCAACTCTTAAAACATTAAAAATCCATGCGTTGATGCTTAAGACCCTAACTTAAACATATATAATAAATGTAAAATTTAATTACTTTAGTATACTAATCATATAATCTGAAATTTATATTTAAATCATCAAAGTTACAAACTTTAATTATAAGAACATTAAAATAATACTTAAACATAAACTTAATATTAAAATAATATCGAGGAGGCATAAAATAAACCAAGAAGCAAGAGGGAGGAGGAGGAAGACGGCACAAGGAGGGAGGCAAGGCTGCCAGCGTCTGTTGTTGTTGGTGATCACAGTACTGGTGGTCGGCTAGTGGCTATCGAGGAGGACCGAGAGAAACAAAGAAATCGAAGGGAGCACATAGAGAATGAAACCGGTGGAAGAGAAAGAGAAAGAAGACAGGAGAGAAAAATTACGGTGAGCAATTTTGTGTGATTATTTCGGGGTCTCATGGGGTTTATATAGGTTTTCACAACTAACCCTTGTTGGTCTAGGGAAGTGTGTTTGGACTTTTAAAATTAATTAATTGCGTGATTGAGTTGAATTGAGCTTATCTAATCCATCTTTAAAGTCTTTTATACGACAACTCAAAAATAATTAAATCATTAAATAACTTTCAAAGTAGACTAAATAAAATATTTGACTATTTAAAATATTAAATAATCCTTTGGACTTTAAAATAGTCAACACTTTCAAAAATTAAATATTTAAATACTAAAATATATATAAATATACTAACAAAATTTATAAAATTATGGAGGATTACAATATCTTTTTAGAATATTTAAAATAATATCAAGAATAATTAAAATATATCGAAAGTGCAATTAATTATCAGAAATAATTAATTGGCTTTTCGAAAATGGACTTCAAAATGAAATAATTAATTATTATGAATAAGTAGTAGGAATTTTTAAATTGGACTTGGAATAAAAAAAATAAAACGATTTTTGCCTTAGCTTTTTAGATTGCTCTCCTTTGAGGGTAGACCAATTTGGATGACGGTATATTTCATAGGTGCTAAATGGGGACACACTTTTATTAATGCCCTAAGAAAAAGTCTTGTTCAATAGGTTTCAAACACCAAAGACGTATAAACAAATGTAATACAAAAATCAAATTAAGAAATCTAGCTAGTATAGAATTGAAATCAAAGACACGGTTTTGTTTTTCATATATATTTTTTGAAATATTACTCACTAAAATAATATATATAGTACTTATCTTTTAATGTAACATCAAAATTATATATATTTTAATTATATGTGAAACTTATATGATCATCACACATTGACTATGTGCACACACCCTTCATGTGCAACCTATTCACTAAATGCATACAACACAATATATATTCAAATTTTGATTATCCTAAGATAGAGGATATGGACAATAAAGGGTATGTGCACATTGTTAGACTGCATATTATGGCACATATATTTTTTATGTATTAGCGTGTACATGTGCATAATTAGAGGACATAAAAAATGTGTACAACTTATTGATCATCACACGCTAACACATGACATGACTAGAATTTTTTGCACGCGTGCTTGAATTTTTTTCGAAACAAAAACTCGATTTTCTCGGCATAAGAGTCAAAATTTGAACATTAAACATACGAAGTATAATTGCGTTTAATTGCAAAATTTAATTGGTTTAGTTTTTGTCACTTAAGTCTCTCACCATTCTTTTTATTTTATTTTTTTACTTTTTAAAGTTAAATTCTATGAGCAAAATAGAAATTTTATTGAATTTATTTATGATTTCTAATATTATAATATTTTAGTTGTTTTTTGAATTAAGTACAGTACTTCATAAATTGTAAAGAAAGTGGACGCTTTGATTTCAAGTCAATTTTTTCATAGATTGTAGTTTGTAAGTGAATTTTCAAGTTTTTATAAAGTTTCCTCATTTTAGTGATTTGCATAACGTAAATTATGTCATTTTATGATTTTAGTTGACTTGTGAGTGATTGTTATAATTATATTTTTGGTACTTTTGTTTGAAGCCCCCTTTGATTTGTAAGTTAATTTGTAATTTAGAATGGGAAGGGGGTAACATAGTCTTTTTATTCGGGGACATTATAGCCGCCCCTTCCCTTATATAATAGAGATATATTGTACTTTAATTCTTGAATGATATTTTACATAAACTTTTTTACCTTGATAATTAATCGCTATTATATAATATGGATAGGTCCAAATATATGTAAAAGTTTCATTATATATAGGAAACATTATAAAAAAGTAAATTATATTTTTCCTTGTCTAACTTCTAAATTCCGATTTCACTACAAATACACCTCTATATTTTATCATGACCCACCATTAATTATGGTTCTTGAGAATAGTGATTTGTAAGTAAATTTTTGTAAATGTTTTTGTATGTATTGACATTCTAGGTTATTAGTTTTAGTTGTATATTAATTTTAAGTTTTAATAAAGTTTTCTGATTATTTGAGTGACTTGCGTGATTTTATAAGTGATTTTGTCAATTGTATGAGTGATTTGTAAAGTTTCTTCTTTTAAGTGATTTGTGAGTGAGTGCTGTAAATTAATTTTCAATAGTTTTCTTTGAGTGTTGATTTTGATTTTGACATTCCTTTTGTAATTTAGAAAGGGAATAGACATTTCAAAAGAGGACACCATTGTTTTCCCCTTCCCTTATATAATAGAGATACATGTACAACACACTATATCTGAAATGTACATGAGAGTTACACCACATATATCATTATCATCATCTAATAATGGACAAAAAGAAGGCAAACACGTTAACACGTCATGAAACTCCTCCAAATAACAAGGAGAACCAGTCTCAAAGAATTGCAACTCTAAAACAAAAACATTATTATAATTAGATGGCCCATTCAATTGTTATCTACAAAAGATTAGTATAGAGACGTCAACTCATCATCTTGATCTCGTGGTGATATCCTCTGAACCTTCTCCGAAATGAATATATTAGATGAGATTCAACGCGGCGAGCCGGCGACGGTAAACTTGCGAAATTTAGTATTACTATCAATTAACTTACCTAAGAAGCAATAAACAATATCACTGACTATATATAAACACCGAACCAAGCCTGTAAGAACGTAATCCAACCAACTTTTAATTAAAAAATATAATTGTTAAACTCATATTTTTTTTATCATAATCAAATTCTAGAAAATCGTTCTAATTACTTTTCCCGACATTTTGAAAAAAGAGCAAGTAATTAGCAACAATGATTGCTAACCCCATCAAAAGGAGGAAGCACAAAAGGACCCAAAAAAGGAATTCAAGCACCATAAGCACCTTCAACATCTCGGCAATTTTAGCATACGATTTTCTATAATGCATTACCATTATCTTGTGGGTTTCTTTTTTTTTTTTCTGAAATGTAAGCATTTTATTATTATTCTGCTCAATGGCTAAGGAGATGTCTCTGAGGCCCATGTCTAAATAAACACATCCCATAGAGGAATTTTATAATCATGTTGAATTAAGTGAAAAAATTATCATACGAGACCCGCATTAAAAAAGAGGAAAAACAATAACTAGCATATAAGACTAGTGGGATGCTCGTCTTATTATCAAGTGGTTGTAGGACTGAGTCATGTAGTACTTGTATGTGATCAGACTTCCATACTTTCTTTCACCGTGAGCTTTGTATATACCCCATAAAATTTATCATGTGTGATTTGTTAGATTTGTTATTATAATATAGTATCATATATATAGTGGTGTATATATAGGCTATGTTCAGTTCACCTGAAATTTTTTGATCTGAACTTATCTGATCTGATCTGATCTGATCTGAACTTATTTTTTCTGATCTGATCTGATCTGAACTTATTTTTTCTGATCTGATCTGATCTGATCTGATCTGATCTGAACTTATTTTTTCAACAAGATCTTATCTTTTATAAAATATATTATTACTATTATATTATTACTTTGTAAATCATTATTATGCAATACATTATAAGATCTTCTTTATAGTGTTACTATTATTATCATTTTATTTCTATTACAACTTTTATACAACTTTTATTATTAATAATAATTATTATTATTATCATTATTATAAGAACAACAATAATAATTATAATCATAATTATTATTATTACTAAAAATAATTATATAACTCAAGTCATTATTTTATAAGAGCACTTATACAATGTTTCACACTTTCCCTTAAAAAAAAGTTTCACACTTGAGAAGTCGGCAAACTGAACTCTTTTTTTTTCCATATAAAATAGAACAAGATATACAAACAACTATGACTTGAGCAAAAAATAAATAAATATCGTGCAACTTCAAATAGCTAGAGAGATTTGGAATTCGGTAGAAAGGTATACCGAATCTAAATTTATAATTTGTATTCACACTTAGCTTATTTTGAAATGTAATCCGAAATTAGTAGTTTCGTTTCATGAATTTGAGATATCATATTTTATATATTTCTTATTTTTGCGTCAATCTTATGTTCTTAACATGTGGCTTTTAATTTTCTATTATTTAATAACAACAAAATAACTTAATATAATAATACAATGACATTTATAATGGTAACAACAAGATTAATAATAATTACCAATATTAATAATTAATAAGTACAACAACAACAACAATAATAATTCTTTTGAACAAATGTACTAGTAAATAATAATACCCCCTTTGTATTTTTTTTATCTTTGTCACTTAGAATCTTGACACTATTCACAATTAGAGATAATCTTTTAGATTTTTCTAATATATAAGAAAAAATATAGTCATGTGGGGTCTTGTTTGATTCGTCTCAATGAGTACTTTATTAATATTCAATTATTATAATTTTTATTAATATGTAGTGAAAGATATTTAATAATAATAAGTTTTTAAATATAAGCATGATATGATCTAACTGATCGATCTGATCTGTCTGATCTGTCGATCTGATCTGATCTGATCTGATCTGATCTGATCTGATCTGATCTGAACTTATTTTTTCTGATCTGATCTGATCTGAACTTATTTTTTCTGATCTGATCTGATCTGATCTGATCTGATCTGATCTGATCTGATCTGATTTGATTTGATTAGATCTGAAATAAGCAAAAATAAGGTGAACTGAACATAGCCATAGTCATAAAAAAAATCACAATGCAAAAAGTGAAGTTGAAAGGACGAAACGAAACAAGGGTGTATACAAAAATTTACTAGTATGAGCTTAGGGGTACAGTCTTCATATTATCGTTACATGCACAGATGGACTCTTTTTGTTATTTCTATACAGTATAACATCGCTATCAAGTATCAACCAAGTTATCAAACATACTTTAATTCTTGAACTGACGTTTTTTTTCTTGGCCTACATACATTTCCTTGTGAATATTTGTAGCATGAGAAGAAACAGGCCAAAAAACACCCAGAGCATGCGAGATTGTCTTGGCGTCCAACCGTTTGAGTGTCTTAGGGGATTCAAACGGGGGTAATTTGGTCATTTTATGCGTTGGAAGATTTCACGCGTGTGTGGCAAGGATTTGCTTGGTACCAATACTAGGTTATAATGGTACCATTCTCCGAAAATATTGATACCTTGGTACCAGTCCTGATAACAATTTGATACCAATGTCAGGTTATAATGGTACTATTGTGTTTTTTTTTTTGGGTGTTTGAGTCTTTTTTGGACTCAAGCAGTTGGTTACCAAGCCTTTCTCCGGAGCATGCTCAAAAGCATAAGGCAAAAGAAGGCGTAGCAGCCGCAGTTGCAGTTGGGGCTGTTGGTTTTGTATATATTCCACGAACATCACAAGAAGAAGGAAGCCAAAGATGAGCTTAAGCAACACAAGAAGCATCATCATCATCACTAATTAATGTGTCGATCATATAGTCTCATCCTTGATTGTTGCACCTAACTACAGGATCATATTGTAAATTTTATGAAGTAATATATTTTGAAATGATATATATATATATATATATATATAATATATATATATATATATATATATATATATATATATATATATATATATATATAGGTAGGATCCGCTAAAAACAGCTCTTAGTTTAAAAACTGAAAACAAGGGTAACTTTTAACACTTTTAGGGTAACTTTTAACACTTTCAGGGTAACTTTTGCCAGTTTTGGGGTAACTTTATTATATTAAGGGTAGTTCTATATATTTCAAGGATAATTTTATTTATTATAAGAGTAACTATTGCCACTTGTAGAGTAACTTTTACCATTTTTAGGTAACTTTTAGCAATTTTAGGGTAATTTTATATATATAATATGGGTAACTTTAAGCACTTTTAGGGTAACTTTATATGCTATAAGAGTAACTTCTTCCACATCTAAGGTAACCATATATATTTTAAGGAGAATCGATTTCCGGATCTCCAGAAGGAAAACCACATCATTAAACAATCAAACCTTCAAAATTATCATTCTCAGCGATCATAACATAGTTGAAGCAAAATAATAGTGTTCTAATTGAATTTCAAAATACAAAATCAAGAGTAAATAAAAAGGTTTAATTGCGATTAGAATGGAGAATGTGAAGTAGATGATGTGATTCTAAGGAATTGGAGGAGAGAGATTAGGGTTTAAAATTGAGGAATTGGAGATTGGAGAGGAGAGAGAAAGTGTTTAAAGAACCCCACATCTTTAGGTGACTTTAGGCCATGAGCAGTTTAGTTACTGGTAGTGGTAGTGATAGCTGCAGAAGAAAAACCAGTATTTGAATACTCAGTAGCCGTTGAAGAATAATCAGTTTTTGAATACTCAGAAGTCAGAACTCAGAAGCTTCGCTGGTCATAAAGCTCGAGTCATCAAACGCCCAGTCTGTCAAATACGTTGGTTTTGAAGGTACGCGTATGGCGTTAAATCATGGCTGTTCAAATATTATTTTATAAATCCGACGCCTCAGATTAACTGTTTTCAGTTTTCAGCTTAATTGTTGTTTTCACAAGATCTCATTCCTATATATATATATATATATATATATATATATATATATATATATATATATATATATATATCGAATTTTTTTTCCTAATATTTTTTTTTGGAATTACATCAGTTTTTAATTAGAGTTATATCACTTATTCATAAGAGTTGTAGCGCGTAAAAATCATTCTCATTTCTCATATAAGTATGCATTGTCATATGAACTCACTTATATATATATATATATATATATATATATGGTTTTTTTTTACATAATTTACAAGTATTTACTTAACTTTGATCTTACGGGAAATTCTCTTGTATAACCATGGGAGAAATAACTCCACCTTTAACTAAACCCTATGACAATATAATGTAAGTTTAAGTAATTAACCTTCGTATAGATCTTGCCAACACGTTGCTAGCTGATACATCTTATAAAGACGAGTCGATTCATAAAACAAAGAAAAAATGGTTTTCATTCTAACTAACATTAGCTATTTTCATGAGCTTTTAACTCTAAACTTTACATGCAAGTCAATAAAACACTAATACCATTGATTAACATGCTGCATGTCACTATTAATGAAGAATGTAACATAATTTAGAGAAAACCATAATTACTACTATGTATCTTGATGCTTCCCTCATAAACCTATACGGAAGCTTGAAATTTATCTGATGCAGTGCTCTCCCCCCAAGGCCGTCTTGAATGTTGATGGAATGATGGGGTCCTGTTTTATAATGAAAACTAGTATTAAGATGCACGGGAGTATTAATTGCTTTATAACATAACTAAGAAACAATCAAAAAATAACACTAATGCAAATAACCGCAACATCATAAAGTCATCATATATGAGTGATCAAACCGTTAATTACATATATAACCTTTTAACTCAATCTATATGTTTGCAAACACTTCCGTGTAAACTACATTTATTATACTTGTACGCACTTCGTGTTCTTTATCAAAAGGAAGGATCTTAATACCTTTTTGCTCGTAACTCTGGAAACAGCAACATAAAATTGGACATGGCTAAAAACAGGTCTCGAGAGATACAGGCCTACATGAGACAAAGATTGTCCTTGACTTTTATTTATAGTCATAGCAAAACAAACAATTAAAGGAAATTGACGTCTCAGAAATCTGATAGGAAACTTGGTGAAATCCGACGCGCGTCAATGTCATTCTTGGGATAAAAACTTTTGCTCTTACATTACTTCCGAAAATAACAATAGCTTAATAACACGATTACCTAAACGTACAAAATATTTTTTGTAATTTAGGACCCATGCATAATGCACGGGAGTATTTATTGTTTTATTATATATTTGAAGGAAGTCACATAATAACAATGACACAAATTACAAAAACTCATAAAATCATAATGTAAGAGTGGTGAGGAACACAAATTAGAAATATAAATATCTAAATCAATTTATATGTTTGCAAACAGTTGCTTGCAAACATATGTTGTACTTGTATCCACACCGTGTTCTTTATCAAACGGAAGGATCTTGAGACCTTTTTTGCTCGTAACTCTGAAAACGGTAACATAAATTGTCCGTGGCTGAAAACAGGTCTCGGGGGATACTGGCTTACATGAGGCAGAGATTGTCCTTGACTTTTATTTATAGTCATAGCAAGATAAACCATTAAAGGAAACGTCGTTTCTAAAATCTAATAGTAAATTTGGTGGAGTCAAACGGGTTAGTGTCATTCTTGGGATAATATTTTTTCTTTGACATTACATTGCTTTTGGAAATAACATTAGCTTTCAAACCCGTGCATGATGCACGGGAATTATTTTGTTCAATGAGTATAATATTTTTGGCAATTACATTATCTTTCTTTATCTTTATCACATGAAACCCTCTTATATTTCTCTCTATCGCTCTCCTCTCCTTTATTCTCGTGCCCCAATGTTTCATTTATTTCGAACGATGTACATGTTTATTAATAACTTTTATCTTTATGGTGTAATGAACTTTGTAAATAATTTTTTTAATTTTTTTTAACATTTAGATTAGGTTTTTGTTAGATTATTCAACAATTTGTTGTTAAATTATTTTCTATTTAAACTGATCACACATGTTATTTTTCTAAATCATACCCAATTCCAACGCAAAAATGGTAAGAATTACCCCGCTTATCTCTAAATATTATCTTCACTGCTCACACCCATCATCTAATCCCCTGAATTTCCTCATCCATTAAAAAAGAAAAAACATCCAACAAATTCTTGATCCCAATTATTGTTCCTTGAATTTATATAAAAAAATATCAATTTTGGACAGTTTAGGCAAACCAAACAACCTTCTCTATCTTATTAGATGTTAGTGAATTTCGAAGTGTAATGCCCTAACTTTCATGAAATTTTTCTTTATTTTAGTTGGTATTCGAGATAGCAATGGAAATGAAGGTGATTCGAGAGAAGGACGAAAACAATAGAGACCAAGTTTGAAAAGATTTCTTGCTTGTAAATTCTTCATTTACAGCACCAAACATTTATAGGATTCAATTCATTTTACCCTATATTTTGTGTTACCCAGGTTATTACTTCTGCAAAAATATCATTATACTTCGTTTTACTCAATTATTTTTTTTACTATTTTTTTTGGCATTTGTTCATTTTTGCATCTGTTTTTTTCAATCAAATTTCGACGATTAACCAATTCCTTAAAATATAAACATACATGCTATTTGTCACCTAGATTTAGGACCCGTGCATAATGCAAGGGAGTATTAATTGCTTTATAACATAACTAAAGAATAATTTTAAAAAATAACAATGATGCAAATAACACAACGTCATAAAATCATCATATATGAGTGAATAAATTGTTAATTACATATATAGCCTTTTAACTCAATCTATATATTTGCAACACTTCCTTGTAAACTACATTTATTGTACTTATTGTACGCACTCCGTGTTTCTTTATAAAAGGAAGGATCTTCAGATCTTTTTTGCTCGTAACTCTGGAAACAGCAACATAAAATTGGCCATGGCTAAAACCAGGTCTCCGGAAATACAGGCCTATATGAGACAAAGATTGTCCTTGACTTTTATTTATAGTCATAGCAAAACAAATTATTAAAGGAAATTAACATTTGTGAAATCTGAAAGGAAACTTGGTGGAGCCTGACGGCGTCAATGTCATTCATAGGATAAAAACTTTTGAAACCACATTAGTCTCGGAAATAACAGTAGTTTCAATAACACGATTACCTAAAATAGAAATTATATGCCAACCTGTGACGATATCCATATAGTTGACGTTGTTGTCAGTATCGTCTTCTGTAACACACCCACTTGAACATATTATTGATTGGTCATGAGAAGTTGATTCAACATTTTCATCTTTATAGATAATTCATAAACAATAATACATTTTAGATTTGATATGAAAAGTAATGCAAATAATACATACCTATATTAAATAAATAAACTAATATTGTTTATAATTCCGCATGTAACTGATTTAAGGATATTTGAACTTTGAACCACATGTCTCTTAGATCTAACCTGACTATGAGATTGTGCCAATTCCAACATGTCTCCAGAAACCATAGAACTACCTATACTTTTGCGTTTTAGTTAATTCGAAACAAATAAATGAACATAATTATCGAATACCATCATGACTTTGAAAGTAGATAATCAATACCTCGAGTTCTTTTTTCTAACAAAATGAGCTTTCTTTTATTTCTGGCGATATGTGAAGGAGATTGTTTCACTAAAGTAAATTTCAAATAAATATGATCATGAGATTTTGCATATTATTTTATTTATCGTTTGATATAAATAATAATCACTAAATAACGAAATATATAAAATCATATACCGTTAATAACAATTCTGGTAGGATTATTGTTAGAAGTAATTGTGGTCTAGCAGTGCCTCAAAAGACGACTGAGAATATGATGATTGCAAATCTAGAACAAAAAAAATTGGTATTTTCATTTATGTTAATAAAAAAATTAAAATTGAATTAGCATATAAAGGGAATTTTTCATATATTTACCTCTATACACCAATTACTTATTGAAGGTGAATGAAAAACGGGTCCATCTGAAGATAATATGAATAGATAAAATAATTTTACGTTTAACTTACGAAATATTTCATATAATAATAACCTTTATAGTACAAATGTATACCATTCGATGAATGAAAAAATAGTGGAAATTAAATAGGGATTACTGATTCCCTAAATTGGACGAAAACTTTTCACGTCTTTGTGATAATATTAGTTTTCTTTTTTGCCTTGCATATTATTGTTCAGTTAGTTTAGATACAATTTGATTTAGAGATCTTGAATATACTGCAAAAAACAAAAAAAAAAAAATCAACACAAAAACTTGAGTTATACGATAATATCGTTGCAAAATAAAAACCCAAAAAAACATAATTTGTCATTGTACTAATTAATTAAAGTTAAAATAAAAGTATTTTATCATGACTATATCTTAATTATTCGTAATATCACTAAAACTAAATATCAGTGGGTTCAACATAATATGTTTACATAAACCATAATTAATAATATTTAGTAAATTCATATGCACTTTTCCATACACATTATTTAAACATTCTCTTTTTTTTTACTTATATTCATGCACTTTTACTAATTAGGTTCATTTACAATGTATTTTATATTTAGTTTATTAAACCATTAATAACTTATTCATCTAAATGCAGGCCGGAAATATTTTTACAAAGTCTTCTTAAAATTGATTTTTTTGACCTAAAAATGGGCTGCTTTCATGGAATTAACCTATGTATACTTTATTTTCTTTTAAAAATATATAATAACATTACTAACATACCATACGGGCTATTTATATAAGCCCAAATTATAAGCCCATAAGGATTTCATTTTTCGGCCAAATCAATGGGTTCATTAAACCGAAATCAAAACAAAATGTGAGGGGATTCACATTTCTTATACACATTATTTCATTTCTCATACTTTCCAACTACTTTATTTATATCATTCTCTCTAACTTCTCTCTAAAACTATTCATAAATCCCTTCATCTCCTCCTCCAAACCGCCGAAATTCTCTTAATCTCTCATGATTCTATCCTAAAAAAATCTTATTTACAAAATAAATATACAAATTCAACATCAAATATGACAACAAAAAACAAAAATTAGATTTTTGGATCGAAATATGTACGAAAGCCGATAATATGGAAATGCTACCTATTTCCATTTTTTCAAAATTTGCTTCATGTTGATTAGTTATGGAGGATTTGCTTGGAAATTTATTTGCATGTCATCATCTCAACAAATTATTCAAGATGGAAATTCAAGATTTTTGGTAAGTTTTTAACATGTTTTTTTTTTCGGTTTATTATAAACAGTTTTGTTTGTATCCAGATATCTACTTTTACATTTGTTGCATTTTACTTATAAAAATATAAATAAATAAAATAAATTACATTGAAAAATTGATTTGCATGTTAAAATTTGGTGAAGAGTACATCAATTTATGCTAAAAAAATATTAATAGGAGGTAAAAAAAAAGTTCAACTTTTTTTCTTCGGATGCTATTCATTATTTATCTATAATTACAATTTTTTTCATTATAATTATGCAGATTACTGGTTATAAATACCAATATGATTGAATATTTGGATTGCATGTCAATATTTTTTGAAAATTAAACTTTTATCCTCAATATAATGAAAGTAAGTAAAAAGTCCTAACTTGTTATTATAAATTTAAATTTAAAAAGGTGTATTATTTTTAATTATCTGATTTTTTTTTGTTCGTAAAATTATAGATCTTGGTGGAATATCAACAATTAGTTGGTAAATTTTATATTCGGTTCAAATTAATTCCATTTCAGGTAAAATTTTATATTAACTGTATTTATTTTTGTCAATAAATCTATATTTAACCAAGTTTAATTTGATTATAATATGTATACAATTTTGCACTTTTGTAGTTAAAATCATTGGAAATTTGGGTTGCATGTCTATATGTTGCGAAGATATATATTATACTTCACGAAAATACGATGTAAGGTATTAATTTTTTTTTTTTGTTTTTTTTGCACAATAGATGTATTTTTCGAGTAAATATAAATTGGAAAAAACTGAAATATACATAATATTATCTCACATAAAAATATTTTAATTTGAAGATGCAGGTTTTAGTTCAATACCAATATAATCTAGATTAATTTTTCAATTTTATGTGCTGTTTTTTGTAATTACATTAAATTTAATTTTCGATTGCAAATTTAGATTACTTGATTCAATCATTACGGATATGTATTAAAATGGGATTCCATATGAGTAAAAGAATACGAAGAAAATCATTATTATTTGTTAATTTATAAATTTAACGTAAAAAATTCCTTTCTGTTTATATTATTTTAAACTAACAATAAATAAAACAAAAAATGTGACATTTATTATTACTGAAGTAAAAAGTGTATTTCATGCATTGACTACTATACAAATTACATATTTCTTAGTCACTCAAATAGTCAACTTATTTATGGTAGCAGCTTAATTATGCAAGGAAATACTTGTATTATAATATCTAACTTATATGGACTTAATTGTAAATCTATCTAAACATATTAGTCATGTGGTGTGGTTAAGCATGTATGCTTTTAGCTAATTTTTTTTATTAATTTTTATTGCATTTTGTATAACATATTATATACATATAAATATAAACTTACAATATGGGCCATATAATAAAAGGTATGCAATATATAATAATATCGTGTTAATTTAATTTTTGGATATAATACTCTTGTATTTGGTCATGTAATCCTGTTGTGTAAATATGTTATTCATATACTCCCTCCGTTTCCTAAAGATCTTCCCACTTACTGTTCCTACAGATACCAAGGAAAATCAAGTTGTGTGGGGCATGGTGTGAGTAAAGTAGGAGACGAGAGAAAGGGTGTAAGATAAATAAAAATAATAAAGGGGTTAAAGTAGGAGAGAGAAAGGAAGTAAAATTGAATTAATAATGTAATGGGGACCATATGATAGTGACATGAGAGGGTAAATAGGGAAACTTGTTTTGCCAAATAAGGAATAAAGCAAAAGAGGGAAGATCTTTTGGAAACACCCTTAAACGGAAAGAGGGAAGATCTTAAGGAAACGGAGGGAGTACTTTAGTGAATTCGTTAATATTTTAATGGGCATAATAGGAATAATAATGATAATAATGATAATAATAATAATAATAATAATAATAATAATAATAATAATAATAATAATTATAATAATAATAATAATAATAATAATAATAATAAGTAGACCATAAAATATGAACATGGCATAACTACAAATAGAGTAGTATAAAAAGATAATATAATTCATGGGCTTTTAACTTTTTTAGTATTAAAATGAGAATATTATGCAATAGAAATACTATTAGAGATGTCGCCTAGAGGACTTCTTTGAGTAATACAATTTATGTGACTTTTTTGAAAATGAAAATGTAGTTCTTGTTCCATACTAACATTATCTGCAAAAAGACAATCAAATCTTATATTTCATATAGCATAAAAAATAAATCATATATTAAAACCAAATGTTCATAGAAAAATACAATGAACACTACATACCATGTAATATGTTATGATTTTTGTTACGCTTTTGATGTAATATATATTTCCTGTTTTCCCATGCTAATCTGTACCTATCTCTTTGCGTAGTCTCTCTTGCATTTATATTTGGTACATATGCTGTTTCATTTAATTGCACTTGTTTCAAAGCTTGTCACAACTACATACATGAAGTTTCCATTATAAAATAACGATAAATATATTACCATTTAAAATATCACTTAAATGAGAGCATTGACTTGTAAATTGGTCTTCTATCCTTGGCGACAAAGTATGGGATTGGATTTCGAATAAGTCTGCTAATCAATCATATAACTTATTAGAAGGAATACTTGTATAAATACATGTACATATTGCCATGCAACCAAAATATATATACATATCAAGTTTGCTATTTATGAAATTTAACGAATTCATAAATTGTAATTTATAGTTTAAAATATATTTTCCATTGTAATAATAAAATATTACTTTTTTGTTTTTTTTACATGTGGATATGTATTCGAATAATATGAGTGAAATCAAAAAGTATACACCAAATGGCACAAGTTTTTTGAAGAAATTAGGTGAGAATCCTAATACTTATATATTAGACTACTATTTATATATTATCTTTTATTGTTTTAAAAAATGATCTACTAACCCGTTTATAATTAATTTTTAATATAAATATTTGATATTCCATCTACATCGTGAAATGTTTAATGTAATTTATTTATAGTTAAATTGTAATTTAATTATTCGGTCTATTGTAATTATTGGCAAGAAGGTGGAATATCATATATTCACATATAAAAGCTAACAATAAACGGTTAGAGGAATACATACCTGGTATGTTATGCATGTCGTTTTGAACCCCCTCCCTTCTTAACATGACCATCTTGTTTCGATACTCTTGGATCATCGTTTTCATTATTCATTTCGAATTGCGTGAATGAATTGAAAGATTATAAATGAATAATCATACTCTATATTAATATATTGTTTGAGTGCACATTATAAACTATTAGTATGGTAGATATACATAATATATATTATGTAATAGGAGTATATATCTATTTATAGTTGGCAAAGATTACAATCCTGATTTTAGCCTTAATTTGAGTTGTCAAATATTACCTAACTACAATTCAGTTAAATTATCTTGTAATATATATAGAAGTTTAATTTCGAAATATATTTTTTAATTCATGAAAATCAGAATCACAATGAAATTATAAGATATATTAGCTGAAATTGTATACTTCCTGTTAATATACACCAAATACGATTTAAAAATTATTAAATAAAAAAGTACTACTAATGTGTATATTTATTAAGGTTGAAAGTCTTGCATTATATTAGGATTAAATATGCTATATTATTGACTTTAAACATAATTTTAGGATTAGTTCAAGGTTATACTGAAAAAAGGGGTGAGAGGATAAAATTAAACTCTTAAAAAACGTTTAAAATAACAAAGATACATTGAGTATAAATTTTGGAGACACAAATTAATAATTTATTAATGAAATATATTAAAATTACGAACATATAATTATACTTAAGACATAAATGATAAGAAGAACATAAATTCTCGATTACAATTGCAAGTATCACATACTATTTTAGGATCATCTGAAACATCATAGTAGCAATCATGACCGGCCTTCAAAAAGCTCTCTATTCACCTTACATGTTTGTGTTTCTTTCACATTAAGAAAGTGTTGAGAATAGACATCTTATTTTCTATCCATACTCCCGAAAAATTAGAACAACTTTCTTCCTACATCTTACAATCTCTTTCAAATCCATGTTCATTAATGTCCTTGGTACATTTTGAAACCAAGTTCCCTTGTAACTCGCGTCTTTATACATAGATATATAAGTCCCAACAAATAAGTTGCCATAAATATCCTTCATTTGATGTTTTTTCAAAAAATGCAATACCATCTTCTGTATTCGATTGAGTAAAAAAGTAAACCTATGAAAAAGCATACATATATATATATAAATAAAACAATGTAAAATAGACCTGCATAAAATCATATATAATAGTTTTATAATGTGTATTTCAAGGCCTATCAATTTATAAATATTATGAAGAAATTATTTTTTTTAGATAATTATATAGAAAAAAAAATATATAGAAATAGAGAAAAGAAGTGGAGCAAGAGGAGGGTAAGTGAACTTAGTTTCATATTATTATTACTACTTTTTTTCTTATTATTACCAATGTTGACCTCATAATTTTTTTTCCAAATTGTTCATAATGTGAAAACCATAATGCAAATCGACTTGAAATTATAAATTAATTACTTACCTGATTTATCAATCAAACAATTACTATTGAATCATAATTTGTCTTAATAATTAAGATATATATTATTACTAAAATAAAATTTTAAATATTAGTAAAATCAACATAAAATTAAGAACTAGTTATGGAAAAAAATGCATAAGATTTTCAATCACTGAACTAAACTATTACTATGCACTTGCCCTTAAGTTTCCACCTAGTGGGAACCATCCTATATCAAGCAACTCCACCATGCACTTCTTTCTTTGCCTCTGCCTGCGCTGCTACTGTATGGTACTGCACTTCTATTTCTTCTATCTCCTCCTTCCACAGTGGTTTGCTTTCATTGTATTGTTGCTGCAGTTGGGTTGTTGCAGTCGTTGCTTCTCTCCCCGCTACCGTGTTAGGTTGTTTTAATTCTATTTTGTGTCTTGTGGTGGTGCTGCCGAGGCCAAGAATAGTGAAATGGACGGTAAGGTGTTCAAATGGCCCGAGCTTATTACCTTTATTATATAATGGTAGTGAATTATTCTTTGACAGCCAAAACACTTAAATCACGCATCACCATAAGTAAGGATTCTTCCATTGCTGAACCTGCCAGTGGAAATTCCACCCATGAAATCCTGGCCATACGGAGGGAAATTAAACTTGATTAATGTCTTGATGTTATTGTTGTTGCTCGAATAAATGATCGAATCTCCAAATCACAAAATCGCCATAATCGTCAGATTAGACAAAGCTTTAAAGTTGCCATCTCGTTGTGGTGCAAATTATAAAGATGAGGGAGAAATAATAAATGACAAAAGTAATAAGCTTGCGTACAATATAGTGAAGGAAAAATATATAGTATATTGCATAGTGCCTTATCAAAATCAATTAAATAATGAATCTACAGTTACTTTTCTTCTAACATTAGAGGAGAAGAGAGACAAAGATCATGTTTAAATAAAAATGTTACGTATTCCATGTGGTGAAGTATATTAGGTTGAATGCATGTGATTTTAAGGTTATGAGTTAGGTAGTAAGCTATGATAACATAATATTGATTTAGACATAAGGGAAGAAGTTAACATCAATATGTAAATTTGCAAGACGAAATTGAGTTGTGATGTTCAAATTATAAAGATGTAGTAGGACAGTTTATATTAATCTTCTGAAGTATGTTTCTTTGGAAATAAAAGAAACCAAGACCTATCCTACCATAGTAGCAAGATTTCCTTTTCTGAAATAGTAGTAGAAACAAAAGGTTTAATATATAAACGTTTTGAATGGTGCAATTAATAAACGATCTTGGACAATCCAATACACTGAACATTGGTTCAACACATAAAATGAGATAGTGAAGGAATGATAACAATAATTTTATTTTTATTGGATCTATAATTCACTTTCATTATGGAAAAAAATAACTTAGAAGGGTGGGAAATGGAATTGAAGAGGTCATATTATGTTACAATAAGGTTGAGAGTAATCATTAAGCGGCAAAGCAATTTTCCTCACAAAACGAAAATCATCACCTCATCTTTGATTACGAAATAACATGTAACACCAAAAATGTTCTTTTTTTTATTTCAGTTTCAGAATTTTATGCCATAAAGATATATATCGTAAGTTATAATACTGGAGGATAACAATATATTTGACTTAGATTATTTCATTAGTTAGCTTCCACTTACATTTTAAGATTTCAGTAGAGAATGAGAAGAGAAATATGTATTCCCCTCAAATAAGAAATTAAGAAGAAAAAGTGTATTCATTTTATTGATAGTACCAAATATACAGTAGCATTATATGGCTAGTAGAAGCTACACTTATCAAATTATGGACTATAGTTAAGGAAAATTAAAGGCTAAAATAATCAAGGAAAGTAATTGCTAGAATATATCTACATGATTATTGTCAAGTTTCTATCAATTATTTACTGTAAGAGTATCAAAGATTGCAATAATTACTTACAATAAGAGTATCAAAGATTGACATAGAAAAAGATTATTCATGAACTACTCCCTCCGTTTCCTAAAGATCTTCCCTCTTTCCGTTTAAGGGTGTTTCCAAAAGATCTTCCCTCTTTTGCTTTATTCCTTATTTGACAAAACAAAATTTTCTATTTACCCTCTCATGTCACTATCATATGGTCCACCATTACATTATTAATTCAATTTTACTCCCTTTCTCTCTCCTACTTTAACCCCTTTTTATTTGTTTATTTATCTTAACCCCTTTCTCTCTCCTACTTTACTCACACCATGCCCCACACAACTTGATTTTCCTTGGTATCTGTAGGAACAGTAAGTGGGAAGATTTTTAGGAAACGGAGGGAGTACACTCTTAATAATCTATACTACACTCCGTACATCTCATTTTAATATACATATAACATCATGTTCAAAAAATCAAAATATGGACGATAACCATGTATTGTTGTCTTAACGTCTTCAATATAGGCCCAAACTTCGTTGCTTTTATTAAAATGATATGTGAACATACTGAACACATTGTGGAAATAAAGATGGCCTCCACGAAAAAGTGTTAAAACCATAGATTCAACATCTAAGAAATTTGAATATTCAACTTTAGCGGGCCATTTTTTGGATGAATTTTTTGTTTTTATTATGTTTCGAGGAGAACATAATATTGACTTAGAGATAGGGGAGGAAGTTGACATCAATATGCAAATTGAAAAGACGAAAATGAGTTGGGATGTTTGAAGATAAAACGACACTATTTATACTAAAAAATGTTATGTTTATTTTGCATATTTACGTTATTTAGGTAATTAGTATCCAAATTTATGGTTGATTGACAATCAGAATAACTATTGATTGATTGATTGGTAACATCATTTCGGATAGTATCAATTTTAATTAACTGATTGATTGACAATTACCATTAAGGGAGGCAATAATTAAGATTGATTGATAATTTAAATTACTTCTTGTATTTAGTTGGTTAGTAAAATTTTCGTAAATACCCAATATAGCAATTAAAATTTTCGGCCAACACCAATATTAATTTGAATTTTGAATTACGTAATTGTACCCATAATTAACATCAATCACATTAATATATAAATGGAATATCCTTGATTTCCGAAAATCTCACATGATATCATGAAATTACTTGCCTAACTTAAAAAATCAATCAACTTAAATTTCAATTTCCTTTGCATTTTTCATATAATTTTCGGCCAAAATATTCTGCATTGCCACGTGGACACTCTCATTGAGAGTTTAATTGTGAGAAGCTCTAGAATTGCCCGGTTAATGTGAGCTTGACACGTAGGATTTTGGATTTTACTTTTGATAATAGTATAGATTGGGCCCTTTCTTTCCCCTTAATGAGAGAAAAGGACCACAATTATTCATAATGAGTCGAGAGAATCAATACTAATTGATGGATTAATTTATTATTGATAATTATGAAAAGTAATGATGACAATACTAAAGTTAAAGATATGCAAGGTTGAATTTTTGGTAAAGAGATTGAGGATTTTGATAGGGATAGCGTGATTTATAGAGTCCGGAGATGAAACGTCTATATAAAGCATGATATTTTTCAAATTGGACCCTTTAAAATATTACCAAAAAATTTTGAACTGAGGCCCTGTGCAGAGGGGCTCTTTGCACACCCGCAACTACGACCCTGTCTCCCCCCATAGATTGTTGCAATAATAACAATAAAAACTTACAGAATTAAAGCAAGAAATCAAGTTGTCGCGACTTGGAAAGACCACTGTTCTAAAATACGATTTTGCGCCAATCTGGTGCAAGTAAAAACACAACGATAGCCCACCAGGATTAGCACGACACCGCAGCTTGTATGTGCACTCGCAAAATAGCTGTTGGAGATCATAACATTGCCCAATATTAGAGAGAACATTTTTGAGAGAAATTAGGTGTTTTTTGTGCGTCTATACCTCATGAGGAAAACCACCGTTTTTATAAGATTAGCAAGGCAAGGGAAAAACAGAAAGGCTAAAAATAAGGGGAGAAATCAAGGTGAAAATCTTGTATGTAACGGCTAGGTATCATGCTAATAACGTCAAGCCGAGATTCTTGCAATTAGCGACAAATCATAATCGATTGGAGTCCAAAATAAACCTCATACGTAGATCTTGCCAAAACGTTGCTAGTTGACACATCTTCAGGAAACAAGAGTCAATTCATAAAATAATGGAAAAATGGTTTTAATTCTAACTAACACTAGCTTTTTTCATGAGCTTTTAGCTCTAAACTTTACATGCAAGTCAATACACTAATACCATTGATTTACAAGTTGCATTCACTATTAATGAAGAAAATTAGCTCATTTAACATAATTTAGAGAAAACCATAATTACTAGTTAGTGTGCATCTAGATGCTTTCCTCCTAAACCTATATTAAGGCTTGCAATTATCCAATGCAATGCTATAGATTGTTGCAATAATAACAGTAAGAACTTACAGAACAGAGGAAAGAAACCAAGTTATCGCGACATGGGAAGAACACAGTCTTAAAATACGATTTTGGGCTAACCTGGTGCAAGTAGAAACACCACAATCGCCTTCCAATATTACCACGTCACCACATTTTGCGTGTGCACTTGCAAAACAACGGTTGCAGATCATAACTTTTTCCCAATATCCAAGAGAACATTTTTGAGAGAAGAGAGTTTAAGTCTTTTTTGTGTGTATAACTGGCGAGGAAAACAACCGTTTTTATAAGATTAGCAAGGCAATGGGAAATTGGAAAGGCTAAAAATAAGGGATGAAATCAAGGTGAAAATTTCATATGTATCGGCTATTTACAAACCAAATTCTCCCAACCAGCTTATAGAGATTCAAGCACAGCAAAAGAGACTCTAGTCGAGATAACCCGGACTATTACCATCACACCCACCGAAATACATCGTAGAGTGTGGAAGTCAATTCCCAATTCTATTCAATTCAAATTAACTATTACAACACTCCCTTGATTCTCACTCAACTTAAATAAATTTCTATAGAAAATCTGTCAGAGTTTCCTTTGAAAATAAGACAACCCTAAAGCGGGAAATAATATAAACTTGTTTACAATTTCTATTTATAAAATACTCCGAACTCAACAACCTCAACGCTTTTGCGGAGCAACAACCAACAGAGAATAAGGAGTACTAGCTAGCGACTCTTAAATATATAATTATGTTATAACTAATTTAATTGCTAACTATTTCAATGTCGCGCGTCCTCACTTTGATAACAACTATAACACTGCTCCAGCTCGTATTAGGTTCAACTTGCAGATATTAACTTACGACTTCAACCTGAAACAGTTAAGAAACTGCCACACACCTAGTGACAGGTCACATAAATGACAAAACAGTCAACATAGTCATAACAATCATATTGTCATACTAGTGCATAGCTTTAATCCTTCTCGGACACATACATGAGATACCTTTGTTCACTTCATCTTCTCAAAGTCCACTATCGTTCTTATAATTGTAAGCACAGTAAGGCGATTCCCGTAGAATCACAACATATTACAAATCTAATTTGTTTACCATATGAGATATACATAACATACATTATTTCCTTTAATCGATTTCTTATCAGAAATCCAAACTTATGCTTTCATACTCTATCAATCATTTTCTTATACTATTATAAACAAACCCTTAACAGGCAATACATAGATTAACAAATTCCACTGTAATGATTCCTTATTGGGAATCCAATAGCAAGATACGATTCCTTATCGAAAAGCTAGCATTAGTATAACTTACCATGATATGCTTCCTTATTAGGAAACCAATATCGATATTCATATTCAAATACTGAATTAACATTCATTACTTACCTGATATGATATGATTCTTTATCGGGAATCCAATATCGAAACAACTTACCACAATGTGATTCCTTATTGGGAATCCAATATCAAAACAACTTTTATTATTTGAGATAACTTTCTTTTAACTAGAGGGAAAATAGAACGCGTCGGACACTAGTAGAATAAATACTTATTGTTGCGATCATTAAGTGGCCTATTGTGGTGGTGCGATGGTTTTCTTCGCAGCAATTAAGGGGGCAGCAATAGGTAATTAGTAATGCCTCCGTCCCAAAACATAGTTCCCATTTCATTTTGCACAGTCTCCAAGACGTACCTTTGACTTAGGATATCTTCTATTTCTTATTAGTAAAAAATATAAAAAGTTGATATTATGAATTTACACATTGAGATGAATCTAACAAGACCCCTCATGAATATGTTTTTTTTGTATACATTAGTAAGAATATTTGGTCAAATTTTTTAAAATTTGACTCCTAAAATAGAAATGGGAACTATGTTTTGGGACGGATGGAGTATATTGCTGCGGTTTAAAACCGCAACAATATTTGAACATATTGTTGCGGTTTTGGGTAAAACCGTAACAATATATTTATTTTATATCAGATTTATAAAGCAATATTGTTGCGGTTTGTGGAGAAAATCGCAGCAATATACTATATTTAATAATAAAAAATAGACATATTGCTGCGGTTTCTTGGGAAAACCGCAACAATAGGTACTGTACATTAAAAAAAATTTTTTTTTTTTTGCATTTTGGCATCAAATTTAAAAGACAAAAATGTTTAAAGAAAATAAAACACTATTGATTGAAACTAGTGACAAAAAATTATTATACAAAATTCAAAAACCGAAAAAAACACAATATAAAAAAAAAACCAAAATTATAGTACCAAAAAAATAACTAATATGAAATGACATGTGAATATCATTAATATATAAACATAAAAAAACTAGTTATATAAATAATACAAAGTAAAATGAAAAAACTACAAAAACAATTGTTACAACTCACTAACTAATTACAAAAAATATAATAAAAAAAATTAAGAAGCTGATCGAAAAAAAAAAATCCTAAAATAAAAATCTACATACAAATCAAAAAAACGAAAAAAATAAAATCAAAATCCTACAACAAAAAATCTACATACAGATATTAAAAAAAGAAAAAAAAATAGATTTGATAAGAATCAAGGAAGAATTTAGGGTTTCGAAAGACCGGCCGACAAAGGACGAGCGAACAGCCAACGAACGGTCGTCGAACAAATGACCGACAAACGGACGACGAACGAACGACCGACGAACATCCGACGAACGAATGGCACAAACTAACAAACGATGGCGCTTCAGATTCCGATAAGGACGATTGTGAAAGTAGCTTACTGTAACGTGCAAAATCTTTGAAAGAAGAATCTTAGGGCATGAGTATAACATCGTCAATCTGGATTTGGCGCAATGTTGGGCTCTCGCTTCTTGTTCATCGACATTATTACTCGATCAAGCGACACCGGTGGTGAGAGACCATGAAGGAGGAGCGAGAGAGATGAACGAAGATCGGCGACTGAAGATGCGAGACGATTTCGGTGATGAAGACCGGCTAGCGAGATGAGTGAGTGATGGAACGAAGACCGGCGATGAAGATCGGCACCGACGAGATGAAAATCGGCGAGATAAGAGATGAGAGGGTGAGAGGATGAGAGACACGTGAGAGGATGAGAGATATGTGAGAGGGTGAGTAAACGGCTGAGAAAAAAAGAGGATGAGAGATAAGGAACCCTAACTGCAGTGTTTAAATATTTGAAAAGATATATTGTTGCGGTTTCTGTCAAGAACTACAACAATATATTAAAATATGATTTTTAAATAATATTTTAATATATTGTTGCGGTTTTGTCAGAAACCGCGCGCAACAATATATCTGGTCAAATAGTCAACTTTTTTCAAAAAAAATTCCTCTGAAACCATATTGCTGCGGTTTCTGGCCAAAACCGCAGCAATATGGTTATTTTACATTTTATATTTTCTTTTCACGTGATATATTGATGCGTATGGGTAAAACCGCAACAATACCATCGCAGCAATAAAAAATTATTCTACTAGCGGGAGGAGACAAAGCTTACACGCCGACAGTGGGGGTCGTCACCCAACCATTCGCTTTACTTTTGGCCAATAACCGTGACTAGTCCGAAGTACATTTTTTCGCTGATTCAATCAGGCATCCACAAGTTTCACATTACCTGATATATCGCCCGATTATCGCACCACAGAGCAATGTGCATGTTTTCCAGTGGGGACCCCCCAAGGTTTACAGTCCATGGGGGTACTATTCATGTCACCCCATCCATCGAATCAGACGAGGCTACTTTCCCCTTTAGGTCACTTCTCATCATCATTCATATTTCAGTCAGATCATCCTTAGATCTCATCCAATAGTATTCTTAACAAATTTATATAACAAACCAAACCAGAAAACTAACTAAGAGAACCATGATCGCTTAACATAGCATCCTTACAAGTATTCTAGGGCCGATAAATATATATTTTTATATTCAATTCAACACCAATAATAGAACTTGTAGACAACACTAACTTGTAAATAATCATACTTGATTAATACCAACAATAATGACAAAAAGTCTCTCCGTTAGAATTAACTAACGAGAGTTACCAAATCACATACGCACAACTCATATTCTTGCTTATAAATAGTTTATACTCTTTTATACTTCATGGTTATCAACGATGACATTTATTTCAATAGTGATAACAACTTTCATCAAGCACCAACAATAATTATAATAAGTCTCTCTTTTGGAATTAACTTAGGAGAGTTAGCGTAAATTCCACAACTCGAGATTCATGAAACAAAGGTTGATTAAACTTAATCAATTATGGGCCATGTTAACTTGTAAGTTCAATTCCAATACCATTATAAATGTCAACCATTAATAAATCATGTTTTTTAGAAACTGACACAACGTAATGGCAGAAGAATAAAGATTTCAAGGTTGTGCCGTGGTAGGAGACCACTGACTTGAAAGCAATTACGGCCCGACAACCATTAATAGATCATGTTTATTAGAAACTGACACAACCGCAATGACAGAAGAATAAAGATTTCACGGTTGTGCCGTGGTAGGAGACCACTGACTTGAAAGCAATTACGGCCCGATAACGGTGGTAATCGATCTGGCCGGAATATTCCCCAATGTTTACACAGCAGCCTAAACTGCCACCAATCCTGGAGAGAAGCACAAAATCCAGGAAAGAGAGAGAAGAGGATGCTTTTTTGTGTGAAACTTATCAGAAGCACTAATTTTATAGGAGAGAATCAGGCCAAAAAACGGAAGGCAGTAAATGGGAGGATATTAAGGGATTGCCATCAATCCTGTAACGGTCAAAACGTTACAAATCTCCAACTGTCACACACGCGCTCAGCCCGGGTCCAAAATGTTAGTTAAGTTAAGTTTATTCCCCAAAAGAATTCTGTTTTAGAGAGAGAAACTCTCTCCTCTCTCTAGAACACTGTTCCATTGAGTTTTCCCGCGATTCTTGTTTTCTCGGTGAATTTCATCGGCGCCATGGCTGGAAAACATAAATCAAAGGTGAAAAAACTGCAGAATTCACAACAAAAGAAAGCTACAGGTCCTACGGGATCAACTGAAGGAAGGAAGGAGAGAGCAGTGGCTGAGCTCCATGGGGTTGAAGCTCTAATGGTGGAAGCGTTATCTCCAAAGAGTTCAATTAAGGAATTACAGCAGCAAAAGAAGGATACGCATCAATTTTCAGAATGGCTGACGATTATGAAGAAGAATCAGAGTCGAGCTGAAGTGACTCAAGGTAATCTTTCTTCTAGATGTTTGATTCAGGAATTTGAGAAAGTTCATGATGATTTGGGTGTGGAATTGATTGCTAATCAATCTAAATCTAGTAAAATCAAAATTGATATGCTAGATGTTCAAGAAGAAATAGAATATTGGGAGAATGCTGTTGTATGCTATGTAGTGGGGTCAAATCCTCCATTCCCTGTAATGGAAGGCTTTATAAGACGAGTATGGGGGAAATTGGGGATAGATAAAGTTGTTGTAGTAGGGAAAGGATTATTCATAGTTAGAATGACTACAATGGAGCAACGTGATGCAGTTCTTGGAATGGGGTTTCAGTTTTTTGATAGGAAACCTGTTATTGTTAAACCTTGGCATGTTGAAATGGAGTTACAAAAGGATACAATAAAGTCTGTACCAATTTGGGTTCAACTTCCACAATTGGACCTCAAATATTGGGGGGATATTGGTAATCCTGTTAGATTGGATAAGGCTACCAAAGATAAGGAGAGGTTACAATATGCTCGAGTGATGGTAGAAGTCCAGGTGGATCAGGAGTTTCCTAAGCAAATTTGCTTTGAAAATGAAAGAGGCAGGGAAGTCACTCAACATGTTGATTATGAATGGATTCCTAAACTCTGCAGTAAGTGTAAGAGATTGGGACATGCAGTAGAAGAGTGTCATGATCTTGACAAACCTGGGAAAAAGAAGTGGGTGGAAAAGAAACAGAAGACGGTAGTGGATGAAGAAGGATTCCAGGTAGTCAAGAAGAAGAATGGGCAGGTAATGCAAGAGGACAGTAGAGAGAAGGCACCTGTAGAGGTCAGGAACTCATTTACAGTGCTGACTAAGGAAGGGGCAGAAGATGTGATCAGGAAGGAAGTAGAGAAGGGAAAGGATCCAATAAAGGAGAACATGGAGGAAGAAGTCCAGGAGGGGGAGCCTCCTGACAACTTATGGATAATATAATATGCTGGAATGTCAGAGGGCTTAATAGCAAGGCAAAACAGATTGAGGTAAGAAAGTTTCTCATATCTCAAAATGTTAGGCTATTTAGCCTTCTGGAAACAAAGGTTAAATCACACAAATTAGGTGATTTATACCTTTCAATTTGTCCTGGGTGGTGTTTCTCCACTAATACAGCTTGGCATAATAGTGGAAGAATTGTAATTGGATGGCATCCTACAACTTATCATGTAAATATCCTGAGGTGTACTGATCAGGTTATGCATACTGAAGTTGAGGTGGTTAATGGGGGAAGAAAGTTTCATTGCTCTTTTGTATATGGACATAATGGTAGAGAGGAAAGGAAGAAGATGTGGGAGAGCATGAGAGACTTTGCTAAGGAAGTTTCAGGAGCATGGATGGTGCTAGGAGACTTCAATGCCATTATCAATACTGAAGAAAGAGTGGGTCAGCCTGTGAGGGAAAGGGAGATGGTGGACATGAGACAATGTCTGGAGAGTTGCTTGCTTAAAGATATTAAGGCTACAAGTAGCTTTTATACCTGGACAAACAAGTAAGAAGGAGCAAATAGAGTGTTTTGTAAGTTGGATAGAGCCTTGGGAAATGAGAAGTGGATTGAGGAATGGCCTGATGTGGAAGCCAATTTTATGCCAGAAGGAGAGTATGATCACTGCCCAATCACTATAAGATATTTTCCTACTGAGCAGAGAAGAAAACCTTTTAGGTTTTTTAATATGTGGAGTGCTTCTTCTAGGTTTGAAGAGATAGTGAGAGGAGTTTGGCAGACTCAAGTTCTAGGAACAAAAATGTTACAACTTGTGAAAAAGCTAAAGATCCTGAAGACAGAGCTCAAGAAGTTGAATAAGGAAGAATTTGGGGAGGTGTCAATTCAGGAAGCTGTAACACATCAGGAGATGATTAAGGCTCAGCAACAATTACAAGAAGATGTTGGCAATATAGAGCTTATAGAGATAGAAAGAAGATGTAGGCTGAGATACAAACAAGCTCATAAGCACTATGTAGCATTTTTTAGCCAGAAGGCCAAGGTTAGATGGATTGCAGGAGGTGATGAAAATACTAGAATTTTTCATCAAAGTATTAAAATGAGAAGAATTCATAATAGGATCAACATGATCAAAAATGGAGAAGGGGTTTGGGTGTCTTCTACAAAAGATGTTAAGGATGCTTTCCTCAAATTCTATCAAGACTTACTTGGCAGTGCAGGACAGGTTAGAGAGCTGTAGCCAGCTATAATAGCAAAAGGCAAAATCCTGAACAGAGAGCAGGAACATGCTTTAAACCTTGTTTTTACATATGCTGAGATCAAGCAAGCTCTATACTGTATCCCAGATGATAAGTCACCAGGATTAGATGGCTACACAAGCCATTTTTTCAAGAAATCATGGCAAGTAACAGGAGGAGATTTTATTGAAGCAGTCAAAGATTTCTTTAGACAAGGGAGGTTATTGCATGAAGTTAATGTGACAGCAATTACTCTGGTGCCAAAGATAAAATGCCCTGCTTCAGTAGGAGATTATAGGCCAATTGCCTGTTGCTCAGTAATATACAAAACCATCACTAAACTAATATGCACAAGGTTAAGTGTGGTTTTACCTGAATTGATTGCTCCTAATCAAGGTGCATTTATCAATGAAAGAAGCATCATCAATAACATACTCCTATGTCATGATTTGGTCAAGAGGTTTGATAGAAGGACCAATCAAGTGCCTAGTGTGATGATGAAGATTGACTTGAAGAAGGCATATGATTCAATAGAATGACAATTTGTGAATGATCTCTTAACAGCCCTTAGGTTCCCTTCTCACTTTATTACATGTGTAATGGCTTGTATTACATCACCAAAGTTCACTTTGCTGATAAATGGAGGAAATGAAGGCTATTTTCCAGCTAAGAGAGGGTTAAAATAGGGGGACCCTATGTCCCCTCTATTATTTGTGATGTTATGGACTATTTGTCCAGGATTTTTAGCTATATCAGTGATACTCAGGGCTTTAAACACTTCATTGGATGTGCTGGGATGAAGCTGAATCATCTTTGCTTTGCAGATGATCTGCTAGTGTTTTGTAAGGGAGATCCAAAATCAGTGTATATGTTATTGCAAGGTCTCAAGCTGTTCTCAGATTCTTCAGGTCTCAAAGCCAATAATAGTAAATCTGCTATGTACTGCAAAGGAGTTTCTGGACTGGATGTAGAAAGAATGCAGCATTTCTCAGGTTTTGAACAAGGGAATTTACCTTTTAAATACTTAGGTGTTCCCATCACTGCAAGGAAAATTACAGCAGCTGAGTGTGAGGCCTTAGTAGAGAAGATGGTGGCTAAAATTAGACAATGGAGTACTAGGAGTTTGTCTTTTGCAGGAAGGGCTCAGTTAGTCAATGCAGTCTTGATGAGTATTCATAGTTATTGAGCCCAGATCTTTATTTTGCCTAATCAAGTCATTCAAAACATCAATATGGTGTGTAGGTGCTTTTTGTGGCATGGGAAAGCAACTGAGTACAAGGGAGGGTATGTAAAGTGGGATAGAGTTTGTACTGCTAAGAAGTATGGGGGGCTGGGGTTTAGAAATATCAGCAAATGGAATCAGGCTGCAGTGGGAAAGATTGTTTGGCATATAGGAATCAATAAGTCAGATATGTGGATAAAATGGGTTCATACTGTGTACATAAAGAACCAAAGATGGTGGGATTATGAAATTCCACAAGGAGCTAGCTGGGTGATGAAGTATCTTGGAAAGGTTAGAGATGGGTTAAAAGAGCTGCAGGTTCACACATGGCCTATTAATACTCCATACAAGATTAATAAGGTCTATCAATAGCTAATGGGAGAACAGCAGAGGTTAAGATGGGCTCCAGGGGTTTGGAATCGTTTGTCTATTCCAAAACACAAATTCATCATATGGCTCAGCATTCAAGGCAGATTACAGACTCGAGAAAAACTCCATAGGATAGGGGCTAGTCAAGAAGATGAATGTTGCATTTGTGGTATGTACAAGGAAACCCATGAACACTTGATGTTCAGTTGTGTGTATAGTCAGAGGTTAATGACTAAGATTATGTTATGGTTGGGCTACAAGTACAAACTAAGGACATTACCTCAGTGGATCATGTGGACTCAAAGATCATACAGAGGAACAAGAATAAGAAGGCAGGTGCTGCTTACTGTAATTGCTGCTGTTGGTTACCAGATCTGGAGAATCAGGAATCAAGCTTACTGGGAGGCTATGATAGATAGTGTAGATAAAAGCTTCAAAAGTGTACAGTTTATAGTTAAACATAAATTACAAAGTTGGATACCAAAGAAATGTAGTTCAGTTGATAGAATGTGGATTGAGGATTTGTAATGTTTTCTGCTAAGGCTTGTCTTAGCTGCTGGGTTTTGCTTTCACTTGTCTGAAAGCTGAGGTTGTAATGTGGTTTGTTTTGGTTGCAATATATTACTCACTTACCAAAAAAAAAAAAAAGTTTATTCCCCACAGCCCAAAGCCCAAAGCCCAAGGCACATTGCCCTGGCCCGGTACGGGTGGGCGGGGCGCGCGCATGTGATAGCAAGCCCAAACCAAACATGACATCCAACCACAAATGCATCTCAAGTACCAACTCAATAATAGGAAGGAGAGAGGGAATATAAAAAACAAGGAGGCATTCCCTCCCACAAGTAATGTGGGACAATAAAATAAAAGAAGTTAAGGCTTTTCAAGCCTTGACTCCAATAATTTCCCACAAAGGCTCTGAAATGCAATAGAAATTCCTGGGTAAGGAAAGGAAAGTACTTAAGCGCCAATATCTTTCGATTTGAATTGATGCATAGTGAAATGAGGCAACAACTTACTATCTAGTGAGTGAATTTCTCTTGAACTCACTAGAGTTCCGTTGAGACCCCCACAACACATACCTACCTTAAGATCGTGCATTCTCTGCGATACATCACAAGCGTTTTATAGCCATGTGCATTCCTTGGGTCTAATAAGTGCTCTAGAAAGACAACCCAGTCTTTCATAGAAGGCTGCTTAACCTCCACACTTACGTAGGTAGTCCATCAAGTGTTTCTCAAGAACACCACCCCGGAGGGATATAGAACTATTAAGAGCAATAACTCAACCTCTCAATTTATATCCTTCAAGTGCGTCTGAGTAGCACCACCAATAGGCTATGGATAAAAAAAACACTACCATGCGTCATAGGGATGAGAGATGTAGTGCAAGTTAAGAATTTATGGCTTCGTTTGACCTCAAACGGGTATCCACCTTAAAAGCTCAACTAATGGGCTTTGGCCCATCCCCCTTGACGACTCTAGGACAACTCTCCTAGATAACCCCTTAGTAAAGGGGTCTGCAAGATTTTTTTCGGACCTCACATAGTCCAAAGAAATTACACCATTTTCTAGGAGTTGTTTGACGACTCCATGGCTGATCCGTATGTGTCTCTTCTTACCATTGTAGACACTGTTCTTAGCAACACCAATGGCTGCTTGAGAATCACAATGAAGAGAGACAGGTGCACCCTATCCTCCACATAAGGGAACATCAGACAACATATTTCTCAACCATTCAGCTTCTTGCCCTGCCAACTCGAGGGCAATGAACTCTGACTCCATGGTGGAACGTGCTATACAAGTCTGCTTCGAAGACTTCCACAATATATCACCACCACTAAGGGCGAACACATAGCCACTAGTTAAACTAATCTCATCATTACCAGATACCCAATTTGCATCACAAAAATCCTTGAAGAACAACAAGAAATTTAGAGTAATGCAGACAAAAATAAACAGTTCCTTTTAGGTATCTGAGAAGAAGATGAAGAGCAATCCAGTGTTCATTACTAGGGTTATGGGTATATCTACTAAGTCTACTCACTGCATAAGCTATGTCAGGTCGAGTACAGTTCATGAGGTAAATCAAACTACCTATGATTTTCGCATGTTCACTTTGTGAGACACTTTCACCTAAGTTCTTGGTCAAATGAATACTAGAATCATAAGGAGAACTCACTAGAACAACATCAAAGGAACGAATCATACGACACATGATACTTTGATTTGGGTTTTTTACAGATTAGGTTTTTACAGATCTGGTGAGTGAATATTTTTTGGCTTTTATTTGGGTTTTTTTTACAAATTTGTTGATTTTGATTTTGTTCTTTCATCTCGCTCCTCTTTTTTGGTTTTGATATTGATTTTTTGTCTTAATTTGGGTTTCTTTTTACAGATTTTGTATATCTGTTTATTCTGGGTTTTTTCATTTTTTTCAGTTCAATCCCAGATCTTGCATTGATACTTTGAGAGCATCTACAATGGGGTGGGTTGGTCTTACTTGGTTTTTATGTTTTGTCATTCTCTCTCCTTCCCTCCTTCTTACACCTCACATCCCACTAAAACTCCCACCAACTCATCTTTTTTTTCTCACAATGAGTGAGTTAGTCTTACTTGGTTTTTCCATTTCTCTCTCTTACTTTTACCAAACCCCACCATATACTCTGTCTCCTACTTTTACCAAACCCCATCATATTCAATGTTTAATTTTTGTATAAGAAATAGATGATTTAAATTAATAAAAGCTAATTAGATTACGTTAAATTAATTACAAGCTAATTAGCTTACGTTAAATTAATTACGATAAATTAAATTACGTTACAAGCTAATTAGCTAATTAGCTTACGTTAAATTAAATTGGCGTTAATTTGAAATTATAGTAAATATGTGTTAATTAGCTTACTTTAAATTAAATTACGTTAACTTGACATTATAAATTAAAATAACGAACACATTACATAAGATAGATACTTTAAAAAACACGCATACATGAAATTTGATACATAAACATAGATAATTTAAATCACAAATACATGAAAGATTGATACATAAAGCTAAGATAGATAATTTAAAACACACAAATACATGAAATTTGAAATTAACTTAAACCATAATTAATTAAATAAAGTTAGTTAATCAACTTGACGATTAGGCCCAAACTTACGCCATATGTGTTCAACCAAGTTATTTTTTAGTGAGATGTGAGTTTCCGCATCTCGCATCTCAGATCTTCTCTCCATGTATGCACCTAAATTTCGCGCACCGAGTCTTCCGCTGTGCACAACGAATGAGTCTTCTCCGACTTGGTTAGATGACCCCTCATTATTTGAGTTTGAAGCTGATCATATTCATTTGGATCTCGGTAATTTTGATAAGTATCACGCTCATCTTCAACAATCATATTGTGCATGATGATACATGCCATGATTATTTTCCACAATATGTCTTTATCCCACGCAAGAGCGGGTTTACGAATGATTGCAAATCTAGCTTGCAATACTCCAAATGCACGCTCTACATCTTTTCTAACAGCTTCTTTATGTTGTGTGAATAGTCTTTGTTTGGGGGTTTGGGGGCTTTATTGCGGGGATGAATGTTGACCATCTCGGGTAGATGCCATCAGTAAGATAGTAACCCATGTTATAAGTTGTCCCGTTCACCGAGAAGTTGATCTCTGGGGCTCTTCCTTGTAGGACATCATCAAGGACGGGAGACCTCTGCAATACGTTTTTATCATTGCATGAACCCGGGGTGCCAAAAAAAGCATGTCATATTCATAAGTCACTTGAAGCAATCGCTTCTAAGATTATGGTTGCTGTTTTCCTTCTTCCTTGATACATTCCTTTCCAGCCCCGAGGACAATTCTTCCAGTTCCAGTGCATGCAATCGATGCTTCCCATCATGCCTGGGAAGCCACGACGCTCGCCTTCATGTAGGAGACGCTCAATGTCATTTGCATTTGCCTTCCTCAAGTATTCATCTCCAAATCTAGCAACAACCGCTTCGACAAGCACTCTCTAGCGGTACTTGAAGCAATTTTCAGGTACTCGTCAACAGCATCAGAGGATGAACCATATGCCAATATCCTGATAGCCGCTGTGCATTTTTGTAGTTTAGATGCACCCATCCTTCCAATAGCATCTGGTTTTTGCTTAAAGAATTTATCATCTTGAATTGTTACACCTTCGACAATACGAAGGAAAACATGCTTATGCATACGAAACCTACGACGAAAAATATTCTCGGGGTATAGAGGTTCGTTGCTGAAATAATCATGAAACAATCTTTCATGAGCTTCCTCACGTTCCCTAAGCACAAAATTTCTAGTGCGGGGTACAATTTCTTCTTCATTTTGTTGCTCAGCATCAACGGACTGACTCCATTCTATGTAATCTTGAACCATGTAATTAAAAAACTCAGAACCTGAACTAGAAGAACTTGAATCATAGTTCATTTTGGAGATATGTTGATTGAAGTGGTGCTTTCTAGAAAATAAAAGATTGAGAGGAACAGTGAATGGAGTTGTGATTTTATTGTTGAAGTTATGCTACATTATATAGGAAAAATTCATCATATGTACATAATAATTCATTTACAGATTAGACATATCAATGCAATATAGAAGCAGACAATTCAATGCAATGTAGGAGTAGACAATTCAATGCGGCACTATGCATCATACTATTTAAAGTCAGGTGAGTTGACATATCAATGCAGTACTATTTGTGACATAATTCAATATCAGGTGATTAGACAATTCAATGCAATAATAATAATAATAATAATAATAATAATAATAATAATAATAATAATAATAATAATAATAATAATAATAATAATAATAATAATAATAATAATAATATAATAATAATAATAATAATATAATAATAATAATAATAATAATATATAATATAATATAATAAATAATAATAATAATATATAATAATAATAATAATAATAATAATAATAATAATAATAATAATAATAATAATAATAATAATAATAATAATAATAATAATAATAATAATAATAATAACGATGATGATGATGATATGGTAATAAATAATTATAACGATAATGATAATGATACATTCATAATCAAACGTACATATTCATATTTAAAAATTACGATACAACTAAATTGCAAAATAAAACAATTAAAAACATGAACACTAACTAAACATATTTGTCCTTAAATTGTAGCTTAAGTTTTTCATACATCTCTCTCTCATCCGGATCAAGAGAAGACTTAGCCATTAATATATTCCGAATTTTGAAATTTCTATCTTCCTCTTTCGTTGATTCTCTCAAAGCATCACGCTCCTTTTGATATTGAAGTAAGTCCTCTCCCACATTAATCCTCCCCGTAATTTCCAAAGAGGATGGAGATGTAGAACTGGATATTGGGGCTTTTCTCCTACTCTTAACTTTCTTGACGCTGTCAGGAGGTTTTGAGCTCACACCTTCATCTGGACCAGACCGTTTTGAGCTCCCGCCACTCAATTGGGTGCCATCTGTCCATTTGTCGTAGTGTTTCAGAACATTCCATGCATGCTCCAATGTAAATCGGGGCCCATGGACTTTTATCCACATCTCATGGGCTTCAGTCAGGACGTCTTCGTCATTGCAGCCGGACCCCTTCTTCCTTTTCGCCTCGGTATATATCCCGACCCATGCATTCAATCTCGTATTTTTTTCCAACGACTAGTAATAGCTCTGAATGTCCTTTGATGTAAAGTTGGATTGAGTCGTCGTGACTCTTCAACCCTCTCAAATACCGAACCCCAAAAACCGTCACCATTTTGGTCGGTTCCCTTCAACACATCTCCTCCGCACTCTAGATATGCCGAAATGAGTGCATGGTCTTCATCTGCACTCCATGGAAACTTTGGTGTTGTGACTTTTTTTGAAGAAGGAGTGTTTTAAATTTCTTGTAATTGGATTTCGTTCACATCGTCCTTTTCGTTAGGTTGTTCATGTTGTTGTGACATATGTTGGGATATAGGAAAAGATGGTTGAACTTGTTGTTGGGATAGATGATTAGAACTTTGTGGAGATTCTTGTGTAACTTGTTGAGAATTTTGGTTATTCCATTGGCTTTGAAAAAACATAAACATTCTTTGAAATTCCGGATTTTGTAGCACACTTGGATCGATTTGGAAATTATTTTGGGAATTTTGTGGGTGGTTTGGATTAGTTTGGGAGTAATTAGGATTATTTGAATCCATAATATTAGCTTAATATAAGTGATATTAGGTAAGAAAGAAATTAGAAAAAAATAAGTTGGGAAGAAGTTTGGTAAAATATATGAAATTTGGACTCAATTTATAGATAAAAATATTTTATAGCCGTTGGTGTAATTTTTTAAAAAAAATAATAAGCTGATTTTTTTTTATTAACGTTACAAATTATAACATTATAATATAACCTTTACAAAATTAAAAATCAGATTGCAAAAGATAATGTTGCATTGACAGCAAACGCGTGTCACGCTTCCACAAGCTGTTCAGTGGGCCTCTAACGCGCGTCAGGGCCACTGACAGCCATTAAACATTTTGTGCCAGCGTGCTGCTTTAAAGCAGCGTTTTGATGAATATGCTCGGTTTCTCTTTCTCCCTTTCCTTCAAAGTGCTGCGTTTTGAACTGGGCCACCATTTTTTTTCAGAGCTCCTTCGCCACGCGTCACACCGTGATACCTCTTGTGCACTCCATCCCATGCTCATATGGTCTGGATTTCTAGACCAACCAAGCCAAAGAGTCAAGTTCTCCAACAACAAAACCAAGTAAAACTAGTTTTACTATTTGCTAGACCAAGCTAAAACTAAACCATTGTAGATGCTCTTATGTGTTGAAGTACCTGAAACTAAAATGAAGGAGAATTCTTCATCAAATGTCGAAGCTGATGACGTGAGGGATCAAATATAGAGATGATGTTTGATTATTTAAATTTAATTTAAGCAAATATGTATACAATTTGTAATTAAAGCAATAAATGGAATGAATATAATTGTTGTGGAGTTGTATACAATTTGATTTTCTGTAATTTATGTATTCTTTTTTATGTAATAATCTCTCTTTCTTTATTTTCTGAAATTTATTATTACAAATCTACGTTTTTTTTTGTGACGAAACCAAAATCTTTATTGCGTTTGCAACAGCCTCGTTCTTAGTTCATAAAATTATTTTTTTTCCTCTTAAAAAAAAATATTTTTTTAAAAAAATGCAATTTGCGTCGCACGTAGCCCAAGGTGTGACGCAAATCACTCATCTGCGTCGCACCCTAGGCGATGTGCCATGCACATTACCCTCTGAAGCTTTGGGCTGGGGAGAGCCATCTGCGTCGCACCGTATACAACGTGCGACGCAAATAGCTAATTAATTTGCGTCATATTCGCATACGACACAGATCATTTTTAGGTCATCTGCGTCGAGACCTGTGTCGTCGGACCCAAATCCGACGCAATCCCCACATTTCATCACGCAACCCATAACTTACAAGCATAACATTCATCATTTTTTCTCAAGGACCTATTTTTCCGTTGGGCTATACCATTTTGTTGAGGTACATAAGGAGCACTAAGTTCATGAATGATACCCAATTTCTCACAATGGTCATTCACAGAGGAGTTCTCATACTCTCTACCCCTATCAGACCTAACCCTCTTGATTTTCCTATCAAGTTGGTTTTCTACCTCAACCTTATACTTTATAAAAGCTTCCCCTGCCTCACTTTTGGCCTTACGAAGGTATAACTTAGTGAACCTCGAGTAATCATCAACAAAGGAAATGTACCAGAATTTTCCTCCTCTACTTCTAGTGTTCTGAAAATCAGCTAAGTCCGTATGAACAAATTCTAGAAGTTGGGTGGTCCTTTGAATCACGATTTTGCAAGGTTTCTTAGTAAATTTTGCTTCAGCACAAACTGGACACTTACAAAACTCTGTTGAGGACAGATTAGGAATTAAAGCTAAGGTCCTTAGTCTCTTAATAGAAGCAACATTCACATTTGTCCTAATCTACCATGCCATAAATTTAAATACTCGGCAATATATAAGCAGAACCACAAACAATTTTATCAATAGTAGGAACAATAGAAGAAGCAACATTCAAAATAAATAAACCCCCACTTAAATACCCTTTCCCCATAAACTCCCCACCTCGAGCCATTACAACCTTGTCAGCCTCAAAAACAATTTCCAAACCAACTTTGTTTAACAAGGCACCAGACACTAGGTTACGACGCATAGTAGGAACATACAAGACATTTGAAAGGGAGAGGGTTTTTCCAGAGGTAAGTTTTAGAGTGACCTTTCCTTGTCCAAGCACTCCAGCAGTTGCTGCATTGCCCATGTAGACGCACTCACCTTTTGTTACATCCTGGAAATCATGGAGCAGCTCCTTGTTAAAACAGAAATGCCTTGAAGCCCCGGTGTCCAGAATTCAATTAGAACTGTTCTCGATCAGGTTTGCTTCAACAACCACAGTAGCAATAACATCATCAAATACAACAAAGGTTACCCTGAGGAGTTTCCTTTTGGACAGACCCTTGGCGTTGAGGACATTGATAAGCCTTATGATCAGACTTACCGCATACATACTAAAGGACATTCCTCTTTTGAATCTTACCATTCGGTTTGTTGAATTTCCCTTGCTTCTTACCTTTATTGATGACCTTCTTACCTTTACCTTTAAACTTATCAAAACCTAATGAAGCAGCAGCAGATTCCACCAGATTAGCTTTGGTAGCATTGACAAGAACCAAGTCCTGATTATCCTTGATCCGGTTTGCCTTTTCAATCCTCATATGACTGATTAGTTCCTAAAGAGACAAGAACTCTTTCCTATGCTTAAGATTGTTACGGAACTCCCTCCAGGAAGAAGGAAATTTTTTCAGCAATACATTAGCCTGAAAAACTTCACAAATTTTCATGTCTTCATTTATAACATCATCACACCGATTTTCATAGACATGAACTCGGTCGATGACAGGTTTGTCATCAAACATCTGGAAAGCCAGCCACTTTCCGGCAACATATTTTTGTTTCCCAGCATCATCAGCCCCATATTTTTTCTCAAGGGCCTCCCAAATCAGTATAGAGGACTTATTCACCATGAATAAATCAAACAGATTATTTTTCATCAGATTAAGGAGATGGAAACGAACAGTTTATTATATTTTCATATTCTAAAATTTGGTCCTCATTCTCCTTAATACCATTAGCAGAAGGAGAAGAAGATGAATCACCTGAAGCAGTAATAACAGTAGGACAGTCCTTAAACAGAACATAATCGATGTCTAACTGTTCAAAGAACATGAGCAGTTTTTGAGCCCATCGTTTATAATTATTTCCGTCAAAGGACTCAAGTTTGGACTGATGAGTCATGGATTTGGTTGAACTTTCAGCCATTGCGAATTAAATTAATTGCTTTCAAATTGTTATAAACTGACAGAACGCAATGGCAGAAAAACAAAGATTTCAAGGCTGTGTCGTGGTAGGAGACTGTTTATGCTAAAATTTATCACTAACAATGAAATTGAAGTTTGTGGGACGTGTCAACCAGATAGTGTTAAAGTCGATGTGACGAATGAATGCAAAGGGGAGTCAAAGGGGATGAGCACACAAAAATGGTGACGCGGAAAACCCCAATGAAGATGGGTAAAAAACCGCGGGTGGTTCGAGATCCACCAAACTAATGTTGTTCACTATCTTTCTTCGTGACTGAGTGTCGTTTACAAGAATGCTTAGTTTACCCTAGTGTCTTTCTCACAATGTTGCGTAAAAAACATGAAAATGACCTCTCTCTCTCTTTTATATGCCTTCTTTTTTCTTTGGCTTTTTCCCAACGAATACAATAATAAATCTACTCATTATTACATTGATTTCCATGCTTAAATCACGTCGATCTCCTTCACTTATGCTCCAACGTCTTGACTCACGCTCCTCAACGGCTGAATTTATGGCTTGTTAAACTCTTCCCTTATTTAGCCGGACCGTTACTTACTTAATGCTCTAGCTTCAAATCCCACGTTGCCTGCTACGTCTTCGGGTCTGAATTTCTTCGTCACTGTGCCATACGTCGTCATGTCATCGAGTCATCGCGTCCTTGCGTCAATGTCAACCTGTAAAAAATTCAGCCATAACAGTCTGCCCCCAATTGTTGAAATCGGGGTAACGCAAAGCCCATGAGACAATTGTAAAAAATTTCCTTAAATTAACAAAGAAGCTTTGTCTAAATCGTTAGGAGATCAAAAAACCATAAGCCAAATCTTTGCACTTGTCAGTTTTTAGAAAATATCCCGAAGGGGACATAGGGAAGGAAAGGAAATCCCTTCGAGCGGTTTATCTTTGGCAGTTCAAGAGTCGCCAACTGCAAAAAGGTAGTTTTTTGTTTAAATTGTCGTTTTAATTATAACCGTTGGTCCCATTGTCATGATTACTTTTAGTTGGCATAAATAACTAAGGCGGATTTTAAACAACTCAATCCTCACTTCCAATTTCATCAAATCTTTCTCTCTTTAAGTAAGGCAACTTCCTTAACTCTCTTAATTCTCTCCACCGGAAAATCGATCGCTGACACCAGGTAATTTCGTACTTTCTCGCTCATTTTTTCCTTTGATTCGCTCTATTTTCTCTTCTTCTACCATTCTCATGGCTCCGAGTAGACGCAGCATTAGGACTTTTGTGAAAAACCAAGAAAAATTGAAAGGAAAAGAGAAAGCTGTAGAATTAAGGGTAGAAAATGAGGATGAACTGTCAACGATGTCAGAAGAGGACCTTTTAAGATTTTTAGACTTGGGAAATTTGCCTCAGAGTACTGTCATTAGGAATGCTGAACCTGACAAACCCCCAGAGTCGTATCCCCAAAAATGGGCAGTGCTTTATGAATACCCTTTCAAAATAGGTCTTAGGCTTCCCTTCACCCCCCTGGCAAGGGACTTATGCAGATTTACCAGATCAGTCCTGGCAAATTATGCCCCAAGTCTGGAGGATTCTTAGTGTCATCGACAGGGTGACAGCGTCATGGAAAGAGGCCTTCACCCTTCACGACCTACTGTTGCACTAGAAATTAGGGTTAAAGCAAAAAAAGGATAGCCTACATGCAAAAGCGAGGTTAGAACCTCTGGTCGGGGGAATTCAATCAAACACAGGGGTTGGAAGAACAGGTTTGTTTTTGTGAAGAGGTCGTCGCTAGGGGAAGCCGGGGCTCTCTGGTTGGTGGCTGAATACCGAAGGTGTGTTTATTTCCAGTTTTTCTAAGTTCGCGACGTGTCGTTAACACCATTCTTACATCGTTTCTACTGCAGGTCTTAATCCAAAACTATTGTCGCATCGCGACGAGTCTCAGAGTCTCTGTGACAAGTTTCTGAAGGTGTCAGAGGACGACAGGCAGTTCAGAAGGGTTCTTTTTGCTTCTCAAGATAGTTGTTCATCTATGGCATCTGGTTAGTCCACCTGTCTTTTATTTTTAAGTAGGATTCTCTAAGGAAGGTCCTTGCGTTATAACTCTGGTACTCTTGGACAGGTTCATCACAGTCGCGTCCTAGGGGAGCTTGGACGGTCAGCGCTAGCTGAGATGCTGCGCAAACGTAAGAGGGAATCTTCTGCTGACGCACGTCCCTGTCGTCAGCGTCAGCAAAGAAGGACACGGCGGTCGTCGTCCATTTGGACGATGAACACGACGTCGCGTCTAAGACGCGCAAAACTGATTTCCTGGCCCCTCCAGACAAGAGCGGGCCTTCCTACTCTGTGACCGTCCCAAGTGACTTCATGTCGTTGGAAGGTCCATATGGCCTGAAGCAGCAGGTTCCTCTTTCCTAGCGCAATGGAAAGGATCAAGGAACATATCTTCCTCGCATGATGTCGGATGGGCTGGAACTCCTATTTCAGGTATAAACTTCCGACTCCTTTTTCAGACATTATGCCTTCTTATGACATAACTGTGACTCTCTAAATGACCGTATCATATATTTTTTGTGCAGTCTTCTCAACATCTCCTGATGGCTAAGAGGGTGATCTCCTCTGTGCTGAAGGGTCATCTGACCATGAAGCAGAGAATGGAGAAGGCTGAGTTGGACGGGAAGTCCAAAAGCGACGAGGTGGAGTCCTGCAAGAAGGCCATGGAAGACATGAAAAGTCTTTGCAGAAGAATGGGGAGGAGCTGAAGAGAAAGGCAGAGGGCGACTAGGTTGGAGGAGTCTTCTCGTCATGAGATCTCGACGCTCCAAGCGAGCGTCGACGCACAGAAGAACGAGCTGGACATGCTCGAGCTGAGGTGACGACTAGGGTCAGGGCGAAGCTGATGTACCAGTTCCTGATGAAGAAGACAGCATCATGGACGCCGCAAAAGGACATCGACCTATACATCCAATTCATGGGGTCAATGAAAGATCTTATGGATGAGGAGGACTTAGCTGCGACGGCGGATTCTTCATCAAAGGTTGATGAAAAGCCCCGTCTTGTGCTGGGTTCATAGCGTCAGATGTGCCCCTGACCCTGAGACTGAGAAGGAAGCCCCAGCCACTGTCTTGCCAGCTGAAAGCGTCAGAGGAGAAGGAAGCTGAGAAGGTCCCTGACGTTTAATCTCCTAGTCCCTTATGTCATGCCTCTTATCGTTTTAAACTTTTTTAATCAAACTGTGTTTTAAGTCACTCAAGGGAGTGACTGTTTGTATTAACTTTTGGGTCACCTATGGGGTGACCATAACTTTTTAAACTTCTATCGTCTAACTTTTTGGGTCGCCTATGGTGGTGACCATTTACTTCGTTGCTTTTGAATTTTTAACATAGATAATTTTATGTCTCTGCTGTGTGTCACATGCATGTGTCCTGGTCGTTATTCCGACGTTTCTTTGGTCGCTCGGACAAATCGTTTGGACTTAATAAGAGTCATAATTAGTCATGCGGACGTATCGTTTGGTTAATAAAGTCATAATTGTCATAGACGTATCGTTTGGACTTAAAAAAGTCGTCAATTGGTCGTTCAGACGTGCCTGTTTGGAAAAGATTTTAGAATACACATAGGAAATACATAAAACTTACATGTGCCCGTCAGGGGGATGGCTGAAATGTCACCAATGCTATGATTTTAAAAATGACTGTGCCCCTGTCGTTGCGTCGGCTGAGGCAATGGTGGAAATCGTCGGGACGTTCATGAGTTGAATGGGGACAATTTGCCTGCAACTTCAACAAGTACCCAGTGAGAGAACACTATGGTCGCTAACACCTAGCGACCCAATCATTATAACATTACCAACCAATCTACTTCTCTATGTATATATATGTTGTTTTTTTTTTAGACTGAAAATAAAAACAAAGCTCGCCACTTGGCTTTTAAAAGTAGTATCGTTTGAGGTGCGTGGCATTCCAGCTGCGAGGTACAGAGCTTCCGTCATGTCGGACCAATTGGTAGGCTCCATGGCCTACTACTTTACTGATTTGGTATGGTCCTTCCCACTTCTGGCCTAGCTTGCCAGCGTTAGCCTCTTGTGTGTTTTGGAACACTTTCCTTAGGACCCAATCTCCTTCGACGAAGGACTTGGCTTGGACGTTTTTGTTGAAGCTTCTCGCTACTATTTGCTGTGCTGCCATGCGCACCAGCGCTGCGTCGCACAATTCCTCAATGGTATCTAGGTCGTTAATCAACTCGTCGCGGTTCCGTCGCTCCGTCGCTAGGCTACACCTCGCAGTCGGGACGCTCACCTCCGTCGGCAAGACAGCCTCGCAACCATAAACTAATGAGAACGGAGTTTGTCCGGCGGCGTTGCGTGGTGTCGTGTGATTAGCCCATAGGATGGAAGGCAACGCCTCCGCCTATTTACCTTTCTTAGCTGTGAGCCGCCTCTTCAAAGAGTCAATGATCGTTTTGTTGCTGGATTCAGCCTGTCCATTGGCTTGCGGGTATCTTGGCGTTGACGTTAGCAACGCTATACCCCACTCATCGCAGAAGCGTCTTGTTTCGTTGCTAATGAACTGCGACCCGTTGTCGCATACTATCTCGGACGGGACGCCAAATCTGCAAATGATGTTATGTATATAAAGGAAATCACTTCCTTATCACGTACCTGTTGAAAAGAACCTGCCTCAATCCACTTAGAAAAATAGTCAGTTAGTGCCAACATAAAGACCTTCTGACCTGGAGCTGGAGGTAATTTACCAACTATGTCCATGCCCCAATTCATGAAAGGCCAAGGTGTTAGAGTAGGATGCAAAGGTTCACAAGGTTTGTGCGTCATACCTGCATATCGTTGACAACTATCACATTTGGCGACATACCTTATTGCCTCCTTCCTCATTGTTGGCCAATAATAGCCCATGCGCAATACTCTATTAGACAAGCTGCGCCCTCCTGAATGATTCCCACAGGTGTCGTCATGCATGTCCTTCAGGACTTGCCCCCACTGCTCCTTTTCCAAACAACGTAGGTAGAGGCCTGCGGCAGACCTTTTGAAGAGTACTCCCTGAATGAGGACGTATCGCGATGCCTTGAATCGAATTCTGCGTGCTTCCGCCTTATCTGTTGGGAGTACATCATTAGCAACGAAATCATAAAATGGTTTTCTCCAACTGACACTTACTTCCTCGTCGTCAGGGTCGCTTCCTGGTGCGGGATTGTTTACATTATTGACGACCCCACGACTGTCTTGAGGCTGGTCGGTCGCGGTTGCGACAGCGTCCCCAATACTCCTAGCGATAGCAGGGTTTGTCAAATGAACAATAGGGAAGGACGTAAACGAAACGTCCCTTAAAGAAGATCCGAGGTTGGCCAATGCATCCGCTTGTGTATTTTGATCCCTATGTATGTGCAAAATATCAAACGAATTAAACACTTTACTTTTACTCTGAGCTATTTCCAAATACATGGCCATTTTAGAGTCTTTTACAGCGAATTCGCCTTTGACTTGGCTGACTATTAGCAGTGAATCGCTGAAGACTTTCAATGCTTTCGCTCCCATGTCTTCTGCTAACGTCATTCCGACTATGAGCACCTCGTCCTCGGCTTCGTTATTCGTCGCTCTAAATTCACAGAAAATGGCTCGTACTATCTTGCCCCCTTGTGGTGACTTTAGCACAATGCCTAGACCTGCCCCACGAAAATTAGAAGATCCATCAACGAACAATATCCAATAGTCGTCGTCCACTTTGTTAATCCTTGCGACTTCGTCGTCTGCGAGCTTTTCTAGCTCTGGGCTAAAGTCTGCCACAAAATCTGCCAAAGCCTGTGACTTGACAGCAGTCCTTGGATGAAACTGGATGTCGTACGCGCTGAGTGTTATTGCCCACTTGCTCATGCGACCTGTCAATTTCGGATGTCGCAAGACAGACTTGATAAGATAATTAGTCATAACGACTACAGTATGCGTTTCGAAATAATGCCTAAGTTTCTTAACAGCTACGACTATGGCTAAAATGAGTTTTTCTAATGAAGATACCTGGTCTCCGCGTTTAGCAGAGACTTACTAACATAGTAAATTGGTAGCTGCTGGCTCTCCGCTTCCCGCGTCAGGACAGCGCTGACGGACACGTTACTTACCGCGAGATAGAGCTGCAACGTTTCCCCGATATTCGGCTTTGACAGCAATGGCGGCGACGCTAAGTAGCTTTTTAGTCTTTGCAGCGCGTCTTCATGTTGTTGCGTCCACTCAAAGCCCTTGTTCTTTCTCAGGACGTCATAAAATATATGACACTTCATAGATGACCAGGATATGAAACGATTTAGCGCGGCCACGCGACCGGTCCACTTTTGCACTTCCTTGATGCTTCATGGGGACTGAATGTTGATGATGGCTTTTATTTGATCTTGGCTGGCCTCAATTCCTCGTTGCGTCATGACGTATCCTAAAAATTTTCCTGCGGACACTCCAAAGGTGCACTTAGTAGGATTTAATTTCATGCCATACCTTCGTAATACGTCGAAAGCCTCCGACAGATGTTGAATGTGATCGCCTGCTTGCTTGGATTTGACGAGCATATCATCGATGTACACTTCCATGGGTCACCCAGTTGATCTTTAAACATTTGATTAACTAGTCGCTGATACGTGGCACCTGCATTTTTCAAACCAAAAGGCATAACCTTGTAACAATATATACCTTTACCAGTAACAAACGCGGTCTTTTCCTGGTCGTCCGGATGCATCAATATTTGGTTGTACCCGGAATACGCGTGCATGAACGTTAAAACTCGTGACCGCCGTCGCGTCGACCATTGCATCTATATGAGGGAGAGGAAATGGATCCTTAGGACATCTTTGTTTGGTCTGTGAGTCGATGCAGACTCTCCACTTTTCGTTCTTTTTGCTGACCACCACGATGTTAGCTAACCAATCTGGGTATTTTACTTCGCGGATCTTCCCGGTATCGATCAATTTCTGGACCTCGTCATTGATGACTTGGTTCCTTTCAGGAGCAAACTTGTGAGCGGGGTCGACGTTGAGTTTATGCGTGATAACATCAGGACTGATGCCTGTCATGTCTTCATGGGACCAAGCAAAGCAATCTTGGTTAGCTTTCAAAAAATCAATTAACTGACCTCGTATCTCTTGTGACAATGTCGCTCCGATTCAAACGACGCGATCGGGTATGGATGGATCGAGCATCACTTCATCCACGTCCTGCTCGCTGGGCGCGTCGGGCGCTGACCCATCCTTTAATTGCTAGATTGCTGCTTTTGGGGGCTTGAGCGACGAACTATAGCATTCCCTTGCAGACATATGCTCGCCCTTTATTTCTTGGACCCCAATTTGGTAGGAAACTTCAATGACTGATGATAGGTTGAAGGGACGGCCTTCATCTTATGTATCCATGGGGTACCGAGAATGATGTTGTACGCTGACGGGCAATCCACAACGTTGAACCTAGTTGGGAGGTTGACGCCTTTGGCTAGCGTTGGCAGCGTGATCTCCCCGACAGTATGTTGAGCCTCTCCACTGAAACCTACTAAAAACAGTAGATTTTTTAGTAATATCTTTATCACACAGACCCATACCTTCGAGGGCACTTTTGAATATGATGTTGGCTGAGCTGCCCCCATCGACCAACACTCGCTTCAACAGGCAGTTGCTGACAGTCAGGGATATGACTAATCCGTCATGATGCTCCACGTTGCAGACGTCGTCGTCATCAAAGGTTATCGCCATCGCTTCGAGCTTGCGCTCCTCGGCTGACCTGCAAGATTTATAAACGGCGGACGAGGGGGTACCCTCTCTTGCTAGCCTTTTGGCTGCGGAATACGTTAGTCCACATACATCGATCCACCAGAGATGACGTTAATTACCTTTACATGTGCGGGCGACGCAGGAGGGTCGGATTGCGCGGTATTTCTTCCAAATGACGCTTTACCTTTGTCGCTCAAAAGGTCCTTAAGATGCCCCTTATTGAGCATGAACGCAACTTCATGTGGCAACGCAATGCACTCCTCCGTCTTATGACCATGATCATGATGGAACTGACACCATTTTGACTGATCTTTTTGCGCCTCCGGACGGTCGCTCTTCTTCGGCCAACGAACTGGCGCTCTGATTCTAGATAAGGCATTCACAACGCCTCCGACGTCGACGGAGAATCCGTAGGAGTCTAAAGCAGGGAAGGTTGGCGACTCCGTCCTTGCGCTGTTACCTGCACTTTCGACAATGTCAATAACATTGTTTACCTGGTTTGAACGGCTGTAGGGGTGACTTCTCTAGTTGTTCTTCTTAGGGACGAAGGCCTTCCGATCAGCGGGAGTATCCGGCACGTGTCGGGTGGATATGGTGTTGAGGATGGCGTCGTCTTCCTCCAACCTCATCTGTGCTAATGCTCGCGACTTGACTTCCTCGAACGTCTGGCACGGGTACTTCGTCAGACGATTGTATAGCTTCGATCGCAAGATTAGTCCTTTCCTGAAACATTCAATAGCAGTCTTAGTATCAAGATTTTTAATGCTAATCATTTCTTTGTTAAAGCGATTATAATAATCGTGAACAGATTCTTTGGGTCCCTGCACGACGCCATATAGGTCGCTCGTTTCCTTTTCCAGGCTGCAACTGCCTTCAAACTTCTCATAGAACTTATTGACGAGGGTGGAGAAATTGCCAATGCTTCCTGGCTTGAGAGATCCCAACCACTTGAGAGCGGGACCGGTGAGCGTGGCTCCGAACGACTTGCACATGCATGCCTCTACCAAATGCAGGGAGTTGACGCTTGCCACATCCGTTGTTTGTATTGCGCGACGTGCTCGCCCGGGTCGGTTGAACCATCGTAAGTAGCAGCTAAGGTAAGCAGGTTAAGCTTTTTGGGGAGCACGGCTCTTGAGATCCTATCAACGAACGGTGACTCTGCGTAGCCGTCGGGGTGTTCCACAATGCCTGGTGTTGGGGCTCCGAGGAGCTGGGACATGAGCTTCATCAAGCGCTTGTTCTGCTTTTTGATTTGAGTCAGACGCTTTGTCATAAGATTTGCTTCTCCTCTACCTTGGTCGTTCTCTTCATTGTTCAAGGGCTCTTCGTCCTTGGGCTCTTCGTCATCTTCAAGTTCTTCATCATCCGACTCAGAGAGATTCCCCATAAAAGGGATGTCGTTCAGATTTTCTCGACGCCGGGCTTTCGAGGCCTTGGACGATGCTAACTCCTCTTGCAATTTATGGATCCTCTCCTGCGATGTCGTAAAGTCGGTAGTTAGACGCTCGTTAGCTTGCCTCATTTCGAGCATCTCTGCTCTCATTTGCTCGTACTGCCTTTGCATTTCCTCGAGGTTAGGTGTTTCTCCCATTTGACGAATTTTGAATAGTAGATGGTCTGGTTATGCCCCACGGTGGGCGCCAAATTGTTTATGCTAAAATTTATCACTAACGATGAAATTGAAGTTTGTGGGACGTGTCAACCAGATAGTGTTAAAGTCGATGCGATGAAAGAATGCAAAGGGGAGTCTAAGGGGATGAACAAACAAAAATGGTGACGCCGAAAACCCCAATGAAGGTGGGTAAAAAACCGCGGGTGGTTAGAGATCCACCAAACTAATGTTGTTCACTATCTTTCTTCGTGACTGAGTGTCGTTTACAAGAATGCTTAATTTACCCTAGTGTCTTTCTCACAATGTTGCGTAAAAAACATGAAAATGACCTCTCTCTCTCTTTTATATGCCTTCTCTTTTCTTTGGCTTTCTCCCAACGAATACAATAATAAATCTACTCATTATTACATTGATTTCCATGCTTAAATCACGGCGATCTCCTTCACTTATGCTCCAACGTCTTGACTCACGCTCCTCAACGGTTGAATTTATGGTTTGTTAAACTCTTCCCTTATTTAGCCGGACTGTTTCTTATTTAATGCTCTAGCTTCAAATCCCACGTTGCCTGCTACGTCTTCGGGTCTGAATTTCTTCGTCACTCTGCCATACGTCGTCATGTCATCGAGTCATCGCATCCTTGCGTCAATGTCAACCTGTAAAAAAATCAGCCATAACAGAGACCACTAACTTAAAAGCAATTACGGCCCGACAATGGTGGTAATCGATCTGGCCGGAAAGCTCCCCAAGGTTTACACAACAGTATAAACTACCACCACTGGCAGAGTAGACGTTGGAGAGAAGCACGAAACCCAGGAAAAAGAGACAAGAGAAGGAAGAGAAGAGGATTTTTTTTGTGTGTGAAAATAATCAGAAGCACTGATTTTACAGGAGAAAATCATGCCAAAAACTTGAAGGCAGTAAATGGAAGGATATTAAGAGATTTCCATCGATCCTGTAACGGTCAAAATGTTACAAATCTCCAACGGTCACACACGCGCTCAGCCCGTGTCCAAAAAGTTATTTAAGTTAAGTTTATTTCCCAAAGCCCAATGCCCATGGCCCTGGCCCGGTCCGGGCAAGCGGCGCGCGCGCTTGTGTGATAGCAAGCCTAAACCAAACATGATATCCAACCACAAAAGCATCTCAAGTACCAACTCAATAATAGGAAGGAGGGAGGGAATAGAAAAACAAGGAGGCATTCCCTCCCACAAGCAATGTGGGACAATAGAATAAAAGAATCTAAGGCTTTTCAAGCCTTAACTCCAACAATATTCCTACTTAATAGAGCGAGTCAACCTCATTTCTAATTAGAAGTCATTTAATTATATAACTCAGACGACTTCAAAGTAATGCACAAACCTGCACTTACTTAAGTAATGTCAGGTATTAACTTAGCTTAGTGATACTAATTTAAAAATATTACTTATTGTATTACTCCATTTGTAGTCAATAAACTGAGATCCTTCATTAAAGACACCCTCAATGATTCAATACATAACTAGGCAAACTAACTCTAATAGTCTCCACATCATTAACAATGATTAGTCAATCCTGTTTAAAACTATTTCCATATCCAACTAACTAATATCCTTTATCCAAGAGTCAATCAAATTGAATCTATAAGTGGACTTTAATTAACTCCACTCTTAGTCATTTAACAAAGAAGTAACTAATACTTTACTTTAGAACATTTCACTAAAACAAAAGTAGTTTAATAAAGTACTAGATTTACTTGGTAAGTATTATCAAAGGAAATGAACATCTTAATTCCCTTTTAGTAACTCCAAATAGGTGTTCTAACTTTACTATATTAATCCGTTTATAGGGTATTTCCTTATCACATTAACTCGGATATCTACATATTAAGCTCACTAATGGACTCAATGAGTTATTCACACCTTCTAATAATCTTGATAAATTAACACTTAGTTAATTCCTTTCCTACTTTACTTAAGTACTCTGACAAAACCAATGCATTATTCGAGTTTAGATAAATAATTCTCATTTAATTAACTTATACCTTTATAATTTCTTAGCTGCATTATTCTTTACTTAAATTTAACAATGAACTCCAACTACTACTCTAGTTGATAACATGGATATGATTTAAGAATTAACAACTTCCTATCAACATTAGGATCAATAAAGATAAATCGCCTCTGACTAACTCATAACATTTCAATTCTTTAATTTTTAACTAATAGCAAGTATTTCTTATCTAGCTTACTTATATAAAATTAACTCAAATCACTTTTCGTAAATAACAATCATCCCTCATGAGTCCAATTCACAACTCATTGATTACGACACAAGAAAACTAACATATTCAATTCTATACTTATAACCTTCTAGAATAATCATGGTTCCTCGAATAACTCTTCGCTCCATAACTCAATCCATGATTTCAATTCAATACTATTAAGTAATACTCCCATCGTTTCCTAAAGATCTTCCTTGTTACTGTTCCTACAAATACCAAGGAGGATCCATTTGTGTGGGGTGTGGGTGGGTAAAGTAGGAGAGAGAAAGGGGTTAAGATAAATAAACAAATAAAAAGGGGTGAAAGTAGGAGAGAGAAAGGGAGTAACACTAGGGGGAAAAAAGGAAGAGCTGCGCAGGAAGGGATGCGCTTTTGATAAAAGTGCAGCCCTATTAGTGAAGGGCTGCGCTTTTCTAAAAAAGCGCAGCCCTACATAACAGAAGGGCTGCGCTTTTGAAGAAAAGCGCAGCCCTTCAGTTAGTAGGGCAACCCTTCAGTTAGTAGGGCAGCCCTTCAGTTAGTAGGGCTGCGCTTTTTGAAAAAGCGTAGCCCTTCTCACATTAGAAGGGCTGCGCTTTTTCAAAAAGCGCAACTCTATCAAGTGAAGCGCTGCGCTTTTTTCAAAAAGCGCAGCCCTTTTCAAAGTGAAGGGTTGCGCTTTTTTAAAAAGGCGCAACCCTTTGTTCAATTTTTTTTGTAATTAAAGTGCGCATGTACAGTATACCCATACTCCAACTCTATTTTTCGCACTTTCCTCCCTTAGAGAATTACGAGCGAAAAATCTAGTTCACCACCTTGCGAGACCTAATTCGAGTGCACCACCACCACCTTGCGCGCCACCCACATTGCTCCACCACTTTGCGCGACCACCACTGCTGCCCACGCCACTTCTGCCGACGCCACTGTTGCCCACTTTGCGCGACCTAACTCTACTGCTCCACCACCTTGCGCACCAACAGTGACCGCCACCACCTTCCGCGCCACCCACCACTACCCTTCTCTTCTCTTCTCTTCTCTTCTCTTCTCTTCTCTTCTCCACCATTTGAGTGGTTAATTAGTTATGAATTAATCTTGTTTTTAAGTTACTTTTGTTTTTATTAATTGAACTAATAATGTGCAATATAGGTTTTGTCAATTGTAGGAAGAAGAGGCTAAGGAAGTTTTCTCTTCATTGCTCGTTGTTGGTGTTAAGAGGTAACTAGTTTAACATGTAGACAAAGTTGATAATTTATTGATGTATATAGTATTTTTTATAATGTATATATATTTGTTGATATGAGATTGATGAAAACGCAATGATTAGCTATATATGAAATCTACAAGTTGTTTGAATCATCATCATATATGCCTAGATACCCGTTCAAGACTTACTCATTAGGAGTAAGTCTTGAATAGTCCCCGGTTTGGGACTGTTCTTGGACATTTGATCTCACTTAGGTGGTGAATGTCCGTCTTCTTTTCAATTCAGAGGAAAATCTTGGCTTATCGTTTCTCTACATTGTTCTCTGGGTACATATGTAGATAAGCAATTATCTACATTGTGTACTTGGAGAACTGTAGGGAAATGCTGCCGGATTTTCCTTAGAATTGAAAAGTTGACATATTCACTAGTGAGATTAGACGTCCAAGGATGGGTTAGGTTGGAGTGATAAGGACTTTGACTGCATGCATACAATGAACATTCACTATCTTAGCTTGTTGTATACGTGTGTGATTTGAATATTGAGTGTATGTACTTTAATAAAATTATGAGCATTATAAAATGATTTGTTGTTAATTATTAGAGGTGGTCTTCTTGAATGAGATGGATCGTACTTGGATGATGTATGTGAATCGATTGAGTTTGTGAATGGGGTCTCGAATTCTGTAGAAGTGCATTAGAATATCAAACATCCTCTGGAGCAGTCGACTTTTATTGTCCTTTTTGGATTGTAGAAATGTGAGCAAGTTAGTAGTATACATGTGGTTAGGGAGCATGTCTTGGCCGTGGGTTTAGGCCTCAATACCACGTATGGTTGGCATGGTGAGCAGGGGAGGTATATGGAAGCTCTGGAGTAAAGAATGATGTAGTGAAGAAAAAAAGAAAGATGATGATGAGTTAGGGGATAGAATTTGGATGATGAATTTGGAGATGACGATAGGGATCGGGTAGACGAGATGATACACGAGGTTGAAATCAGTCGTGTAGAGACCTCGTATTTTTAGTCTATGTCTCAGGCTGCGAAAGCCGTTGTATCCAGGTTACAAAGTAACCAAACTTTCCGCGGTGGTAACACTGTTCAACATTAAGTCGAATGCTGGTTGGACAAATTCTAGTTTCACATTGTTATTGGAAGTTTTAGCTGAGATGCTCCCTGATGGAAATGAACTGCCAAAGTCGTACTATTATGCGAAGAAGCTGATGTGTCCTTTCTTTAGAGTACGAGCGGATACATGCTTGTCCTAACGATTGTGTGCTTTATCGTAATGAGTATGACATTTACATGAGTGTCCACGTTGTGGATTGTCGAGGTAAAGCGTGAAGGAGCTGGAGGTAGTGAAGGACCACAGCAAGGTGTTGTGGTATCTACCCATAATACCTAGATTTAAGCGCATGTTCTCAATTAAAGGAGATGCGAAGAATTTGAGGTGGCATGCAGATCGTAGGAAGAAAGACGGTCTGCTCAAGCATCCGGCTGATTCGCCTGAGTGGAAAACTATCAACAGGGTGCATAAGTCATTTGGTAATAAGATAGGAATCTAGGCTTGGATTATGTACGGATGGCATGAACCCTTTTGGCAATCTCAGTCGCACATAGTACATGGCCAGTAGTTTTAGTGGTTTACAACTTGCCTCCTTGGTTGTGCATGAAACGCAAGTACATGATGTTGTCGCTTCTTATATCGGGGCCCAAACAACCTGGAAATGACATAGATGTATACCTTCAGCCGCTTGTTGAAGATTTACAGAAGATGTGGAAGAAGGAGTGTTAGTATTTGATGCGTATGCTAATGAGATGTTCACTTGCGTGCCATGCTTTTTTGTACTATGAAGATTATCCAGCTTATGGGAACTTACTGGGTATAAGACTAAAGGAAAACAACCTTTCCCGATTTGTTTAGATGACATGAAATTCTACACACCTTAAGGGCTGCAAACATGTGTATATGCGCACACGAAGGCTCCTCAGCCGCGACCATCCCTATCGGTTTAAGAAGAAGGCATTCGATGGGACGGTTGAAGAAGAAGTTGCTCATAGACCATTAACTGGTACTGAAGTTTATAATCAGGTGAAGGGCATTGAAACAGTCTTTGGTAAACCTGCTAGTGAGGTTGATCGACCTACAGGATTATGGAAAAAACATCCATTTTTTGGAAACTCCCATATTGGAAAGATCTAAAGGTCAGACATTGTTTGGATGTCATGCACATAGATAAGAAGTTTGTGAAGCTATTCTGCGACACTTATGAATATTCGGACAAGACAAAAGATGTTAAGGCGTCACGACTTTACTTGGAAAAAAGGGGTTCGACCAGAGTTGTGGGCTCAGAAAAGGGAGGAAGGAAGAAGAAAAAGGGGAGGAAAGTGTTGATGATGAAACTCAGAAAAGTAAAACGGTGGAGGATTCGGAGAAGAATTATTTGTCACCAGCTTGCTACACGATGTCGCGTGCAGAGAAACGGATTTTTTGCAAATGGCATTCAGGTCCCTACTGGCTACTCATCGAATATGAAGCGCTTTGTTACCTTAAATGGTGAGTTGAAGTTATCGAGTATGAAATCGCACGATTGTCATGTCATGATGCAAGTATTCTTACCGATTGCAATTCGTGGGATACTTCCAAAGCATGTGAGGCACACCATTACAGAATCTGTTTCATTTTTTCATACAATATGCAGCAAAGTCCTAGACCTGTCGACCCTCGATTCCTTGCAGGCCAGAGTAGTTGAAACTCTATGCAAATTTGAGATGTATTTCCCCCCGCATTCTTTGACATTATGGTCCATCTCATTGTCCATCTAGTTTGAGAAATTAAGCTATGTGGTCCAGTGTTTTTGAAGTGTGCTATCCTTTTGAGAGAGATATGGGAACTTTGAAGGATAAAGTTCGGAATCCTGCACAACCAGAAGGTAGTATAATTCAAGGGATTGTGGGTGAAGAGATCAGTAATTTTGTGGCTGAGTATTTTGCTAGTGTTGATCCTGTTGGACTTCCGACATCCCGACACGAGGGCAGACTTGAGGCAAGGGTACAATTGGTTCAAAATTGATCACACCTTCTGTAGAAAAGCGTAAACAAGCTCACTTATTTGTATTGCATCACGTACCAGATGTCCATCCTTATTTAAGTGAACATATGGAGAATTACGTGTTAGCAATCCTGGAAAAGGAGTGAGGGCATTGACGCAAATGCATAACAAGACTTTCATTGATTGGTTTCATAAACGAGTATCTGATGATTTGGATGAAAGTGTTTCTGAAACAGTCAAGTGGTTAGCATTTGATCCTCGTGAAACTGTACGCTCTTATGAGGGTTATGATATTAATGGGTATATGTTTTGGACTGAACGTCAAGCTCTAAAGTCAAGATCGCAACAAAATAGTGGTGTTTCACTTGTGGCGTCCTCTACACAATATGCAAGATCGAAAGATAAGTCGCCTGTACATGCTGGACTACTGTACTTTTAATATGGGTGCTGGACTACTGTACTTTTAATATTTGCCTCTTGTGTTGCAAGTGGGTTGACGATAATCGACGTTGTGTAAGAAACGATGATCCTTGCGGATTCACTCTTCTTGACCTTAGTCGTCTACGTGAAACTGAGGAGCCATTTGTAATTGCATACAAGTCAAGCAAGTATTTTTTGTAATTATCCTGCTGATCATAAGTGGTCAATTGTTGTACCTAATAAAAGGAGTATCCTCGGTATTGGTGATATTGATAATGAGGAAGAATATGATGTATTTGAGGACCTCCCCCCTTTTACCTATCCTCAAATTAGTGTGGAAGATGATGTGAAATATGTCAGAGAAATATATGCGTGTATATCACACGGAAGGGATACATGTACTTGAGGATCCAAAGAAACGGCGGAAGCTCAATAAATCATGAGACATAAACTCAGGTCTCTGTAATTTCTCCAATTTGTAACTATTTTGGCCTTTTCGCTCCCATATCGTACTTATCGAGTCATTTAACCCCAAATTCTCGTTGAACATGATTATATGAGACATAATATAACTAGTGTGTAGATTCTTAGGCTTTAATTTGTTGTTGGTTGCATTTCGGGAACGAAAAGGCCATTTCCGGCCTATTTTGGCCTTTTCGCTCCTAAATCGTACTTATCGAGTCATTTAACCCCAAATTCTCTTTGAACATGATTATATGAGGCAATATAACTAGTGTGTAGAATCTTAGGCTTTAATTTGTTGTTGGTTTCATTTCGGGAACGAAAAGGCCATTCCCGGCCTATTTTGGCCTTTTCGCTCCCAAAATGTACTTATCAAGTGATTTATCCCCAAATTTTATTTGAACATGATTATATGAGGCATAATATAACTAATATGTAGATTCTTAGGCTTTAATTTGTTGTTGGTTGCATTTCGTGAACGAAAAGGCCATTTTCGGCCTATTTTGGCCTTTTCGCTCCTAAAAATATACTTATCAAGTGATTTATCCCCAAATTTTATTTGAACATGATAATATGAGGCATAATATAACTAGTATGTAGATTCTTATGCTTTAATTTGTTGTTGGTTGCATTTCGGGAACGAAAAGACCATTTCCAGCCTATTTTGGCCTTTTCGCTCCCATTGCACCCCTCCCCCACCCTCCCACTGCACCCCTCCCCTGCTGCCCCCTCCCCCCTGCTGCATCCCCTCCCCCTCCCCCTGCACACCCCCTCCCCCTGCTGCCCCTCCTCCTTGCTGCACAACCCTCCCCCTACACCTTCTGCACACCCCCTCCCCCTGCTGCACACCCCCCTCCCCTGCTGCCCTTTCCCCCCTGCTACCCACCCCCTCCCCCTGCACACCCCCTTCCCCTGCTGACCCCCTCCCCCTGCTGCCCCCCTCCCTCCTGCTGCCCCCTCCCCCTGCACCCTCTGCACACCCCCTGCCCCCTGCTGCATACCCCCTCCCCTTGCACACCCTCCTCCCCTACTGCCCCCCTCCCCCTACTGCACAACCCCTCCCCTGCTGCCCCCTACCCCTGCACACCTCCCTCCCCCTGCACACCCCCTTGCCCCCTGCTGCACACCCCCCTCCCCTGCACACCCCCTCCCCTGCTGCCCCTGCCCCTACTGCACACCCCCTCCCTTGCTGCCCCCTGCCCCCTGCTGCCCACCCCTCCCCTGCACACCCCCTCCCCCTGCTGCCCACCCCTTTCCCCTTGCACACCCCTCCCCCTGCTGCACACCTCTCTCCCCCTGCTTCCCCTCCCCACTGCACAGCCCCCTCCCGCCCTAAATGTGAATTTTTTATTATTATTATTAATGCGTATGTTTGTACAATTTCAGAGACATGGCAGAGGTGCATACGGATATGAGTGCGGAACACACTACCGAGGATGAGTGTTTCGATTACCAAAAGGAGCGGCATAAATTGGTTAAAGCTCGACGTGAAGAAAAAGGTGCACAAAAGCCAAGTAAGAACTTAGAGACGAAAAAAAGAAAAGGAAGGAGACCTACAAAGTCACTAGGGAAACCCACCCTAATGACTTTGGAGTACGATTATTTGGGGCAACCTTGTGGAAAATGGCGTCAGAAGTATGCCATGCAAGTTGGGATTGGATGCATAAGCTCTCCATTCTCCACTCATGGAAAGAGGTGCCCGAGTCTTTAAAAAAGATGATTTGGGAAGATACTATGGTAAGCTTCGCGTACAATAACGTTTTGAATCTTAACACTTTAGTTAAATATACTATGTAATATTTACTAATTTGTGAAATGCGTTTTTTGTAGAATCAATTCAATATTGAAAATGATGAAGCCAAGAAGAATGTGTTTCTGTCCGCGGTTGCCCAGAGATTTAGAGACTTCAAGGCCAAGCTAAGCTAGTGTCGGGGTGGATCACGAAGCGGAGAATAGTCGGGGGTACAAAGAAGAAGAAAATCTACGGGGGAGCAACACATTCTTCTTCTGAGGCTTCACCGGACACATCATTTGAGGCGCCCTCCAAGTTTCCATATCAGATATGAGGCATATCACACCTGGGGAGTGGCATGCATTTGTTGCACAAAAAACAACCCCCAAAGCTGTTGTAAGAATATTTTACTTGCTAAGATTTAATACTATTAGATCCAGTATTATTGTATAACACCTAACCTTTGTTTATAGTTGTGTGTTTCAGGCATCTCGTGAAAAAAGTAGCGCGAATGCAAAAGCTAGGAAGTATTATCACCATCTGGGTGCTCAGTCGTACGGGCAGGCGAGAGATACGTGGATGTATAGCCATTACCCCACGATTGGGTCGACAATGGCAAAGGGCACTAGCTCTACGACGACAGTTGCACAGCCTCGGCAACCAGATAGAGTGCTCGATTGGTGGTGTTCGATGCATGGGGTTGATGCAAAGGGATAGAGAGTCTTGCCTGATCCTGGAACACAACAGATACCTAATGCCATTGTAAGTACATATTATATGTTTTTGATAAGGTATATATAATATAACTTGTGCGCTCACGAGCATTTCTCTCTTAGCCTTATGTAGATTGGCTTGAAGGAAAAGGATGCAAGTGGTGAGTTCACTCCTAGAGGACAAGTTGATGCCTTACACGAGACTCTAGGACGGGACCAATATGGACGTGTGAGGAGCGTAGGAGGTTTCCGCCTCGGGGTGAGAAAGGTGTATGGTGATCAATACACCTCTACGTCAAAATCCAGTGCCTCTAGTGTCAATTCGGCAGCTTCCATAGATGTGGAGGCTATGAAAGCCCAAATTCGGGAGGAGCTCAGAGCGGAGATGACTCAGAATTTCAGCGCCATGTTGGCGCAGATGGGCTTACCGACTTTTGGTGCTTTCCAGCAGGGCAGTGTTCCTACGCAGCCTGTTCCTACGCTGCCTGATCCAGTTCCGGCGTTCATGGTAATCACTTAATATCACAACTATTGTTAAATGCATGAAATTCTTACTATATATATATATATATATATTGTTTCATAATAGACTAACTATGAATAGAGTTTTTTTTTTAAAGGAAGAGACACCATGTGAGCTATTAGCTCGAGGGGAAGGTCATGGCAGTTTCATTCTCGTTGCTTATGGCCAAGCACAACCCCCTAGGGACCGAGTACGATTGCACAACCAGGCAGTCGCTGATATTCACTATGTGGTCAGCGTTTCAGAGATTGTGCCCGGTTTCGAAGAATTACCTCTTCCGCTGCCGAATGCGGAAGTTGGTCTACAATTAGTGACTGATACCCTTGGCAGTTACGTTCTATGGTCGCGTGCATTGTTGCGGTTATCAAATGAGGTTCAATGATTAACGTAATAATATATATATATATATATATATATATATATATATATATATATATAATAATATATATTATATATATATATATATATATATATATATATATATATATATGATTGCCAGTAATATCTGTTTAATTTAACCAATTACCAGTGTTCGGGGAAGTCTGACAAGAAGGGAAAGAAGACATGTTCACCTCAGGAAGGCCGACATGATGTAGTGGAGAAAGTAAATGTTTCTATGGCAAAGTGTCCACTCATTACGGAGATCGAGGTGGTGCAAGGCGTTACTTCTTCGTGCTTTTGGCTACATGAGTGCGCTAGCGATGTAGTCGATGAAGCAATGATTGAGATTCAGTTGTCGCACCACCAATTCCACTACTTTGAGGATACATCGACCTTCATTTCTAAGGTTGATATAGGAGAATTCTTACGTGGGGAAGAGTTGAATGTTTCGATGATACAAACATTCATGAGGTAATACTTTAGTATATAAATTAAATATGCATATTATATATACATATATATGCCTTAATAATTAAGGAGTTTTCAATCCAACTAACTTCCATAATGAGTAAGTTTTCTTTTAATCAATATGATGTCTCAGGCTATTATACAATGAATTGCATGCATCTATTGAGCCAATGTTTGGTTGGTTATGTCCAAGCTTAGTACGAGATAACAGTTGCTTAAGAAACAAAAAGGAGGTGAAAGACTATCTCAAGTCTTCTTTGAAAGCATGTTCTCGTATTGGACATAAGATCGTTCTTCTTCCTTACATTGAATCGTATGCTTCTTAAACTCACTTTACTTTAGTTAAATTGACCTATTAGTTGTTCTATGATTAATTAATAACTATATTTTATTGTTGTAGGAATCATTGGACACTGATTGCAATGTGTTTGTCAGGTAACGAAGCCTACTACTTTGATTCTTTACGTAAAGAAACAATGTGGCCCTTAGTAGTCAAATCATTGTTAAATAGGTTGCCAAATCGAAACTCAATATATGCGCACTTATTAATATTAAATGTACATCGAATCTTATAATAATATATATTGATGTAGTGTGATGAAGGAGGTTAATGCAATAGGAATTCGACCACCAAAATCTCCTGTTTGGCATTCAGTCGAGGTAACATGACTAATTTTTTTTTTCCTTATATAGAAACACATAATACACATCTAACATGAACCTTTGGTGAATTTAGTGTCCGCTACAAGAAGGTGGACTTGCGTGTAGGTATTAGGTCATGAGGTTCATGCTCGATATCGTCAACCGTTGCAAACATGTTGATGATCTTGAACATGTATGTAACTTATTAATTAATTATTAGTATATGTTAGTTTCTGCCTACTTTGGCCTTTTCGCTCCCAAAATGTACTTATCAAGTGATTAAACCCCAAATTTTCTTTGAACATGATTATATGAGGCATAATATAACTAGTATGTAGATTCTTAGGCTTTAATTTGTTATTGGTTGCATTTCGAGAACGAAAAGGCCATTTCCGGCCTATTTTGGCCTTTTCGCTCCCAAAATGTACTTATCAAGTCATTGAACCCCAAATTCTCTTTGAACATCATTATATGAGGCATAATATAACTAGTATGTAGATTCTTAGACTTGCATATGTTGTTGGTTGCATTTCGGGAACGAAAAGGCCATTTCTGGCCTATTTTGGCCTTTTCGCTCCCAAAATGTACTTATCACGTGATTTAACCCCAAATTTTCTTTGAACATGATTATATGAGGCATAATATAACTAGTATGTAGATTCTTAGGCTTTAATTTGTTGGTTGCATTTCGGGAACGAAAAGGCCATTTCTGGCCTATTTTGGCCTTTTCCCTCCCAAAATGTACTTATCAAGTCATTTAACCCCAAATTTTCTTTGAACATGATTATATGAGATTTATTATAACTAGTGTGTAGACTTTTAGGCTTGCATTTGTTTTTGATTGAATTTCGGGAAGGTATATGTCATTTTTAGAACTACTAACTACGGTAAAATGATTGAATTCTTATATATGTGTTTATTCCTTGGTTGTTTTGCAAGGTTTATGAGAATTCCACACCAAATTCAAGGAACTTCACTAAAGAAGAAATAGATGAAGTTCGGGATAAGTTGGCGTCCCACATTACCGATGATTGCATATGATAAATTTTAGCTCGAATTCACTAGTTTCTATCAATTTTATGTACACTTTTTACATTCTTAAATATATTTGAAGTTAATTATTACCTTTCTCCACTTGTCATATATTATTGCATTTGCATTTTTTTCCAAGGGAGGATTTTTTTTGGGGGGGGTGGGGGGGGGGGTGGGGGGGGGGGGTGGGGTGGTGGGGGCTGCTGGGTGGGCTGGGGATGGGGGTGCAGGGCTGGTGGCAGAGGGGTGGTAGAGGGGTGGGCTGGGGGCTGGGCTGGGGGCTGTGCAGGGGTGGGCTGGAGGTGGGCTAGGGGGTGGGAAGGGGTGGGCTGGGGGTGGGCTGGGGGTGGGCAGGGGTGGGCAGCAGGTCTGGGTGGGTGTGGGGGTAGGTAGGGGTGTGGGCTGGGGGCTGTGCAGGGGTGGGTAAGGGTGGGCTGGGTGTGGGCAGGGGGTGGGCAGGGGTGGGAAGGGGTGGGCAGCAAGTCTGGGTGGGTAGGGGTGGGTTGAGGCTGTGCGTGGGAAGGGCTGCATGCTGTAGGGCTGTATTAATTTACAAAAAAAAAATTTAACAGAAGGGCTGCGCTAGTTTTAAAAAAGGGCAGCCCTTCTTGCTTAGAAGGGCTGCACTTTTTCAACTAGCGCAACCCTTCATAGTAGGAGGGCTGCTGAAGGCTGCAGCTTTCAAGCTTAGAAGGGTTGCGCTTGTTGAAAAAAGCGCAGCCCTTCAAACTTAGAAGGGTTGCGCTTGTTAAAAAAAGCGCAGCCCTTCAAGATTAGAAGGGTTGCGCTTTTACTAAAAAGTGCAGCCCTTCTTAGCTTGAAGGGCTGCGCTTTTTAGTAAAACGCACAGCCCTTCGTTGTGAATGGCTGCGCTTGTAAAGCGCAGCCCTACTGAAAAGGTTAAGGGCTGCTATTGAAAGGGATGCTGTCAAAAAGCGCAACCCTTCTTCATTTTTCCACTAGTGTAAAATGAATTAATAATGTAATGGTGGACCATATGATAGGGACATGAGAGGGTAAAAAGGGGGAAAAATTCCAAATAAGGAATAAAGTAAAAGAGGGAAGATCTTTTGAAAACGCACTTAAACGGAAAAAGGGAAGATCTTTAGGAAACGGAGGGAGTATCAATTATCATTTCTTAAAAATTATCTAATGAAATAAACCAATCCAAGTAATATCAATAATCATTTCTTATTACTCTTAATATAAAGCATCCTACTAATCTATATGAAAACCTCTTATTGAATATATAATTCTATCAGATAACTTTCAATTAAATATAACTAAAATTAGGCTTCCATTAATCAAACTAAATAATAATTATATTAAACTAATTTAAGAACTATTTATCATAATACTCTTTCAATAATGTCAAACAAAAATCCTACTAAGGATATCCATTAATGTAAAGACTACACTAATAAAGATTTTCCACAAAAAATTGCAACAACTCAGGAGCAAACATTCATATCATTTAATTTAGCAGCAAACCATCAATAAATTAACCCTAATTTCGTAATTCAATTGCTAATCATATCCCAGCTTCAAATGGAACAAAACCGAAATTAAAATAAAGATTAAAAGGGGTAGTACCGACAACGACAACACAACCATCTCACGTGCCAAGACCAAAGTCACGACGACAGTAGATAGCTTCGCAGCAGCAGCGGAGGAGTCACGAGCAGAGAGGCATCAACACGAAGAGAGAGAAAGGAGGACATCAGTAGCAGCGAGCCAGCGATGACGTTCGGTGGTGGCGGAGCACTACCCAACAATAGCGCCAACAACAATGACAACAATGACCAACAATAGAGGAGAGAGAAAACGAGCAAGACCGACGTGAGCAGAGGAATGGGAAAGCTCCATTAAGCTTAGAGAACGCCGACGAGAGGAAGAGAACAGCACGATGGCGCCGACAAGAGGGGGAACTTCGGCGAACGTGGGAGCAACAAAGGGAATACAAAGAGAGATATGTTTCGGAGGTTTGGGGCTTCGCGGGTTCCTTTGGGGTTTGGGTGAGAGATAAAAATGGGTTTTGGGGGGTTTTTATCAATTCAACGAACAAAGGGGAAAACAACGATGGAAAAAAAAACCGACTTCATTTTCCTGTTTAGCAAAATACCACTCAACACATTATAAATAACTAAAACCCATAATATGTCGAATAATTATTTCATAAAATGACATTGATAAATATGTTACAAACATGACAAATAAAAATAATACTCCACAACTCAAATAAAATAAGAATTTTTGAAACATAATTAACTTAATAAATATAATCAACATTTAATAGACGCACTTAAAAATAGGACTATTACAGGCTAGGTATCATGCTAATAACGGCAAGACGATAGTCTTGCAATTAGTGATAAATCAAAATTGATCGGGGTCCAAAATGGATCGAAGACCTAGATCTTGCAGACACGTTGCTAGCTGACACATCTTGAAAAAATGGTTTAATCTAACTAACACTAGCTATTTTCACTAGTAGAAAAACATTGAGTTGTGTCGGTCATTATGTGGCCTATTGCGACGGTTTTAACCGCCTCGCAATAAAGACGCAGTAATAGCTAATTACCTACTGATGTGGTTTTTAACCACAACAATAGGTTTTTTTCAAAAATAAAAAAATGAAGCCTATTGGTGCGATTTTGGGCGAGCCAAAACTGCATCAATATATGCTTTTTATTTAATAAAAAAAATCAGAAAAAATTAAAACTGCAACATCTTTCACCAAACTTCATATCCTTCGCCAAACTCAAATTACACCAAATTCATTCAAAAACTGCAACATACTTGCTCCCAACAGTTGGTGAAGACAACGAAATCATAACATATTAATTCACCATATTCACATCAAAAAAGAAAATAAAAAATTTCGAACTTGTGAACTTAAATTTGAGCATATTTCACTTTAAGATCTCAGTTCTTGGAGATCATAATAAATTTAAAAAAAAGAAACTAATAAATTCAAGTGGCAAGTACAGCGGCGAGTGCGACACGACGATGACGGTAAATGATGATGAGTGAGACAAAGATGATGGGTGAAGAGCGGCGCAACCGATTGGTGGAGGCGAGCGACGAGTAGAGTGGCGAGTTAAGAGGTGTTGTAGAGTCGAGACGACTGAAGGTGGTGGAATCGGTGCATAGAGATCAAAACATGAGATATGATAGAGAGACGAAAGAAGGCGGTGGAATCGGCGCTGTAGATTTGCCGAAGTTGAGATGAACGAAGGGATTGAAAGAATTTTTGGGAGGATGAGAGGAGAGAGGGTTAAGAAGACGAAAAATAATGTGAGAGGAATGAGAGAGAAGTGTGGACTGACTAAAATATGAGGGAGACAGAGCCCTACTCAACTACTAAGAGGATAAAAAAAAACCTTAATGACCCTATTTCTACGGTTTCTTCTAGAAACCGCAGCAATAAATTAAATATTATTAAAAAAATAATATTTAAATGTATTGTTGCGTTTCTGGGTAGAAATTGCAACAGATTCAGTCAAATCAGCCTCGTTGGCAACTATTGCTGCGGTTTCCACCCAGAACCGCAGCAATAGGTTGATTTTCATTTTTTTTTCTTTTCTTTTGACATGGATTATTGCTGCGTATTGGTAAAACCGCCGCAGATATTTCATGAGCTTTTAGCTCTAAAATTTACATGCAAGTCAATAAGACACTAATACCATTGATTAACATGTTGCATGTCACTATTAATGAAGAAAATTAGCTCATGTAACATAATTTAGAGAAAACCAAAATTAGTACACTAGTACAGAAAAGGCAATTTGCATCGGATGTGAGGCGCCTATTTGCGTCGGACTATGGTGCGACGCCAAAGCCCTCGACGCAAATGACTTAGAAACGATCTGCGTCGTATGCGGAAACGACGCAGATTAGTTAGCTATTTGTGTCGCACGTTGTATACGGTGCGACGCAGATGGCTACCCAGCCCAACAACACCAAGCTCAAAGGGTAATGTGCGTCGCACATCACCTAGGGTGCGACGCAGATGAGTGATTTGCGTCGCACCTTGGGCTACGTGCGACGCAAATTACAATTTTTTTAAAAAAAAAATTTTTTTTAATTAAAAAAACTTGAAATGGTACAACAACAGAGATACAACAAGGTCAACAACTCAAAAACTTGAAATGGTACAACAACAGAGATACAGAAATACTGTTGTGCTTCATACAACAAAAAAAGACGGAGGACAATTCAAATCATTCAAACATACAATATTGCAAAATAACTGCTGTACAACAACTGAGATACAGAAATACTGTTGTACTGTACCAATAATGATGAATCTGTAATACAATATACTCGATGATGCAACCGTCGCAAAAATCATATCAAAAATTAAAAATTCAGATCTAACATACAACAAAAAAACGAAATTAAAAAACTAAACCTAAAAAAAAACGAGATCTAACAAACAGAAATTTCACTAAATATATTTAAAAAAAATTACAAATCGCGAAATGGAACGAACAAATTCGCCAAAAACCAGATCTCGTTCTTCTCAAATCTCGTTCTTCAATCTCGTTCTTCAAATCTCTTTCTTCAAATCGCTAAAAACCAGATCTAACAGAAAGAAATCTCGTTCTTCAAATTTAAAAAATAAACATAAATATGACAAAACAAAGAAATTCAGAATAAAATTTGAACTAAAAAATACCTGAGAAAATAACGAATCTGATGTCGTTGGTGGTGTTTGCAGGCGGTGTTCGATGGAGATTTGGCTTTTGCAACGAAGAGAGAGAGACGGAGGCGCTGATAGACGTGCGAATGAAATAAGGTTTCTGATAGACGTGCGACGAAGATTTCGTTCGTTCAGCACTCGAATTCGACGAAATGGACGCGGTGTTTGAGAAGAGAGAGAGAGAGAGAGAGAGAGAGAGAGAGAGAGAGAGAGAGAGAGAGAGAGAGAAAGAGGCGCTGAGAATTGAGATGGAGGGAGAGTGGCTGAGAATTGAGAGGGCGTGTGACTAAGTGAGGCTAGGGTTTCTGAAGTGGGCCTCTCCTTAATATGCGTCGCACATTAGAGAGGTGCGTTGCAAATTGGGTATTTTGCAACGCACCTAAAAGACGTGCGACGCACATAGTTTGAATTTTTTTTTTAATATAGAGACTATTTGCGTCGCATGAGTCAGGGTATCCGATGCACATTTGGCTTTTGCAACGCATTTAAAGCAGGTGCGACGCAAATGGGCCATGTTGTGCGTCGCACTCTTCCCACATGCGACGCAAATCCCACTTGTGCGTCGTTTCCGTGTCTGTGCGACGCAAATCAGGGGACGCAAATCGTTCTTTTTCTAGTAGTGCTAGAATGCATCTCGATGCTTTCCTCCTAAACCTATATTAAGGCATAAAATTTATCCGATGTAGTTCTCACCCCCCCCCCCCAATAAATTGTTGCAATAATAATTGCAAAAACTTACAGAACTGAGGAAAGAAACCAAGTTGGCGCGATGTGGGAAGACCACTGTCCTAAAATACAATTTCTCACTAACCTAGTGCAAGTAGAAACACCACGATAGCCCTCCAAGATTAGCACGACACCGATGTTTGTGTGGGCACTCGCAAAACAATGGTTGGAGATCGTAACCTTGCTCAATATCAGAGAGAACGTTTTTGAGATAATAGAGTTTAGGTTTTATCTATGTGTATAACTGATGACATAAGCAATCATTTTAATAAGTTCAAGGCAAGGGGAAAAGGAAAAGGTTTAAAATAAGGAAAGAAATCTAGGTAAAAATCTCGTATGTAACAGTTAGGTATAATGCTAATGACGGCAAGACGAGATTCTTGTAATTAGCGATATATCAAAATCGTTTGGGGTCCAAAATGGACCGCAGGCCCACAGCCCGCACCTGACACAACCCTGTGCCAGCCGACGCGCGCATGCGTATGGTTACGAATCCTTCTAACTTACTACAAATTAAGATGTTGTAATGCACTTTCCTATTTAAACAAAGAAAATACTTTCTTTTTCTTCCACTTGGGACAAATGGTTATCTCATTCTTTTTATTCGAGAATTGTTGAAATTCCAATATAGACAACCTACAATATTTTTTGTCATAATCATTTAAAGCATCAAGAAATTGATTTGGATATAGCATGAGCAAGTGGCACAATAAGCTGCTACCAAATTGTATTGACTTCATTTCACAAATATAATTGGAAATATAAGAATAATCTGAATCACGACCAATCTTTCAAGATTAATCCTTGCTATAAATTATTCTTGCGTATTTAAATTATTCAACGAGTTGTCATGTAGTTATAAGCCTCGGACACCCACGACTTGATTGCATGGCATCTCAAACACTTGATTCTTTGTGGATCAACTCTTACTTGCCCCTATTATTATGTTTTTAGGCCCATAGTAAGAGATCTTTTATTATATTTTGACGTCTTTAGGCCAATCAATAAAAGTAAGGATTTTTTAACTATAATAATACAAACTTTTGTCTGTTTTCTCGCAATAATATAAATTTTTCAGTATTTTTTAATAATACAAACTTTACATCAAAATTCCTCCAGTAGGTCAAGTTGACTTGCAACCGGCAAAACAGGTTGAAAAAAATTATAAAATGATCTTTTTTCTTTCTCGCTCCTCCCCCAACCCCCCACCCACCTGAACCACCTCAGCTTGTTACCTCCTACAACAAGTTAACAACCGACATTGTTCTACTGGAGAATTTTTGATCAAAAGTTTGTATCATTAAAAAATAATCAAAAATTTGTATTATTACGATAAAACGGACAAAAGTTTGTATTATTCTTGTTTAAAAATCCTAAAAGTAATAGCGTGCAACTTCTACTCGCCCTCACATCAAGTTATCAACAGAGAGAGTATTGCATAATTTTGAACTATTAGTCCCTCCACAATATAATTAGTAGCTACTAAACACTTTTTGTTATTAATTACAAAAGAAAAATAACGGCAAATTCTCAATAGCAGGCCCTTATTTTTGAGAATTCTCAATGGCTATTTAGTTGGAATTTCCCAAAAATAAATGCACTCCTAAATGATTGTATATAAAAAGCTACTAGTTTTATATGCAAGCGATGCATGCGAAAACAGATAAAAAAAATTAATTTTTTTAGCGGAATTAGAAATTCAATTTCAATTAATTGTTAATTATATCTAATAAATTAGGGATTTTTAAATTGTTCACTGTTTTCATTTTGTAGTTTCTTTTTTATCTTTTTAATTTTTTTTATTAATTAGGTAGTTTTTTTTCCTTTTTCTATTTTTTAATTAAAGTAGGTAGTTACTCCTTTCTTTTTATTTTTATTTTTTTGGTGTCCTACCCCTCTTGACATATAGAATAGAGATTAGTGCACATACTAATCGACAACTATAACTAATAACATCAATCGGCATGTAATTTGTCATAAATTGTTAAAAGAATGTTCGTTACAAAACTTTATTCAGATATTTATTATCAGCTCTTAGTACTGCTTATATCATATTCACTTCGTCCTAACTTACAGTTCCCAATTCCATTTTGCGTGTCCCAAAATATAGTTTCCGTTTCCATATTTAGTTCCATATTTTTCCGTAATTTGTCTAGAAAAATTGTGTCCCATCATTTATTTGCTTCTTGAACTTTGTTTTCTCCTTTGTTTATTCAACCAAAATGTAACAATTAATACTCTTTCACTAATTATTCTTCATTCTCTCTCCTAAAATTATCTTTTCCATATAATATTTATTTAAATAAACAAAAAAATATTTCTATTTCTCTAAGATTTTCCTTATATAAATTATCGTGAAAAAAAAAATGAAAATTATATTTTGAGACGGAGGGAGTAACTGATTATATAAGTGATAACGACATGAATCAATAGTTTGGAATCACACAATATTTTGAGGATACCATACCACGGATTTCACACCATTTTTAAGCATATGTGTCAGTGTGTCACGCAAATACAAGTCATCAAGATATTTTGCAAATGGATACTATTTTCTTCCAACTACCATCCATCACAAGCATATATGGTTCTAAACAAAAGGAGCCAACTAAACCGACCAAATTATAACCAAAATGAATGATATCCTTTATTAAAGGATAACATCATAATTGATATTGATGACTTTACACACTAATCTGTTGGCCCAAGTGTCAAACGAATGATGCATTGAACATGAAATAAGAAGATAATCACTCCATGAATGTTATAACTATTGATGTCCACATACTATCTTTTCCGTCCTTTTTTTCGTCGGTGGATCATGATAGGTAGAGCTTTTTCTAAATCTTACCGAGGCAATGAAATATCTTACATAATTGGAGTCTTTGGTAGTGGTGTCAGAAACAAATCTTAATGTTGGGTCAATATGATAATATCCTGAATTGAATCTATTTTCATATGTGAGTACTAGTAGAAAAAATCTTATATATCACTTGGTATCAGATGCAATTTTTGTAAAACTGCATCTGAAAATTAACAAAAAAAATATAGAAAGGAAATTTGGCCAAAAAAATCTGATGCGGTCCTCAAAAAACTGCATCAGATAAAAAAAATCGATTTGTTTTTTTTTACAATCTGATGCGGTTGGTGGATCGCATCAGATTTGTGTGATTTTTTCAATTTGGCCCACCACAAAATAACCGCGGCCCATGAAACATAAACAACCCAACTCACAAAACCTAACTCCTAACTCCTAACTCCCTCCTTACACACGTCCCCTTCTCTCCTCACACGCGTCCCCCTATCTCCTAACTCCCTCCTCTCTCCTCACATGTGACCCCTCTCTCTCTCCTCAAACCTAAACTCCCTCCTCTAAGTCCTCTCTACCCTTCCCATTCTCCTCAAACCATCACACCCTCCTCTGTACCCCTCACACCCTCCTCAAACCCTAACTCCCTCCTTTCTCTCACTCAAGTCCAAGTTCTCACTCACCTTTCTCTCTCTCTCCCTCTCTCTCTCTCTCTCGTCGAGCGAAAAAGAACATCGAAAATGAAGTGTGAAAATTGCAATATCGGAAAAAAAATAGCGAAGATGAAGTGCGAAAATGGAAGATAAAAAATGAAGAACAAATTGAAGAGCGAAACGAAGATATGTACACAAAAAATTGGGTCGTTTCAGTTTTTGGATCTAGTTTTAGGTTTTTTTCGTTTTTTTTTAGATTTTGTTTTTAGATCTAGTTTTAGGTTATTATTTACATTTTTTTTCGGCTTCCATTTTCGTTTTATTTTTTTTGTTCGAACTCTTAATTTTCCTTCGTTTTCTATAATTATTTCCTTCTTTTTCTTATTTTCGTTTTTTTCGTATATATTGCAATTTTAGATCTAATTTTCGTTTCGTATATTTCAATAATTTTCGTATAATTTGTATATTGCAATTCTCGTATAATTAGTTTTTAGATCTAATTTTTGTTGTTTATTTTTGTATAGTGCTTAATTTTTTTCGTTTTGGTATAAGTCTTAGTGACTGGATAATTATTGTCGTTTATTTTGGAGTTTAGTTCTTGGTTTTCGTATAGTCTCAATTTTTAGGTTTGTAATTTTCTGTATATATGTTAAATGTTTATTTTTGCGTATTTGCGTCTTTTTTTATTTATATTAATCATGAATTTATGTTTAGTTTATATAATAAGTTCTTATTTATATGTATCTTGTATAATTTTCGTTTCTGTATATTTTTTACTGTTGGTATATTAATCATGAATCTATGTTTCTGTTAATTTTCATTTCTTAATTTTCGTTTCTGTATAAACTACTATATAATATGCGTTTGGTATTAATGTTGTGCCAAAATTTTATATGTTTGGTGATATGTTGTCCAAATTTTTGACCATTAATTTTCACATACTGATGCGGTTCTTATGTGAAACCGCATCAGTATGTAGATTTAGGGATGTGGTTTTACCTTAAAACCGCATCCAATCTGACTGTGCCTACCCCCTCAAACAAGTCGCAACATGCCGACCCCCAACCCCTATCTAGGGTTGTTTAGAGTACGGTATGGACCGCACCAAATCGCAACCCAAACCGTTTTTTCGCGGTTTGGGTTCATATGCGGTTTAAAAATTGCAATTTTGGTTGGTTTTAAATTTTTGTAAACTGAAACTGCACCGTAAACCGTAATTCTATATGATTTTTTTTAAAAAAAATTAAATACACTTGACAAGGAAGTAGACAAGTATACAACTGAAAAAAGAAGTTTGAGGTAAAGAACTTGGACAGTTATGATAAATTATTATTTATGTTTAATTATGAAGTCAACTTCATATTTATTAGCAATTTTTTTTTTACTATTAGACCAAATCATTTTGCGCAGTTCGGTTTGGGTTGGTTTGGGCAAAAGTGTGGTGCGCTTTGGGTAGGAAAACTGTAAAATCGTGTATTTGCGGTTTGGGTTAGGTTACATCCCAAACCACACCAACCCAAACCGCGAACACCCCTACCCATATCTATAAGAGATGTCAAAATAGCCGCTCAACTTCAGTAGACCCTACAACGCAGCTTGATGGACATGTTGGCCAATTTGCAGCAAGGACGCCTTCAGCAAACACAGCAGGAGCACGCCCTGGTGCCCTCCCTTCGGGAAGAAAACATTCATCGCTCCGCACATGGACAGCTTAGCTGGCAACGGCCCGAAGCGAAGAAATACAGCCAGCATGATCAGCCATGATCTAGGCAGGGGGAAGAAGAGTGCCATTTGTCTCAAGGGAAATATGCTCGGCATAGAGAAGAGAAACTTATCTCCAAATCACCAAGGGGAAATGTCGGGCAAAAGCTTATTGACGCTCGACACGTCCTTAATGATAAGCGCCTCAGCAAAGGGTACGGCGCATGGCATATCCTCAATAAGAAAGATACTCAGCGAGAGGATCAAGACGACTCAGCTCAGTCTAGGCCCCGTTGGATTAAAAGTGGAGCACTAAAATACATGGTCCAATTCAGCCAAGAGATCCTGAAAGCACCAAATATGGGGAAAATCAAAATGCCAACAATTGAACCATTTGCGTGCCTAACCGACCCGGATGACTACATGGCAACATACAAAGCTCAGATGAGTGTACAGTCTAGCTGTGAAGCTACATGGGGCCGCTTATTCTCCACAACAATAAAGGGAATCGCCCTAAATTGGTTTTAAGAACTGCCCGTTGGAATCAAAACCAATTTCTTCGTACGTGAAGACCTGTTCGTCCACTAATTTGTTTCAGGAAGAGGCAGAAGAAGACAAGCCTGCACCTGATGGCGATCAGACATAAGAAGAATGAGAGCCCTAGTCGACTACATCAAAAGGTTCCATGAATACTCGCTAAAAGTTTCAGACCACCAAGACGCGGTAGCATTTGCCGCTCTGATGTCTGGACTTCAACCCCGTCAGCCGAGATCGTCCTTGGCCGAAAACAAAGTGAACCTTTTCCTAGGCGATGAGCAGAGCTTAAAGATTCATCCAGGCGACAGACATATGTCGCCACTCGGATGATGGAAGTAAAAGTAGAAAGGAAGATAGAAATCACCAGGACCAGCCGAAATAGCAAAAGATGGGAGGTCGGACAGATAATTTCAGCGACCACGACAATGATCCCTGATTTAGCAAAAACATAAGAGAAATGTACCAGGACATAAAGGATAAGTCCATGCTCCCCCGCCCAGCTCCCATCAGAACCTTATCCGCTCGGTGAGACAAGAGTTAGTGGTGTGACCATAGCAAGTTGAACTGCTACCTCAAGCACTGTAGTGAGGACAAAGGCCAACATAAGGTTATTTCGTAGAATAGCGGAGACACATAAGAATTCATCAGGATCATAGAAGGTGGCTTCGCATCGGGTGGAGTAACCGACCGTTCTCGTAAATCCCACCTACAGAGTCTCATGAACCAAGTGCTTGACGTCCACCACCCCGACCCGACTGTCCCATAGTGAGGTATAGTGAAAGGGATGTCACAAAATCAGTCTGACCCGACTGCCTCAAGCACCAGGAGCGCCTCAAGAGGTTAAGGTACGACGAAAGGGATGTCACCCCTCTCAATCAGCCACTGATAGGCTTCGGGGGAAACTCGGTACATCCAGACGGATCGATAATGCTACGCACTCGGATGGGTGAAAAAGGCAAGAGGAGAAGCATACTAATTGTCTTCCTAGTGACGGACATCGCTCTGCCATACAACATCATAATGGGAAGACCAACTCCGAACAAGGTCAAAGCTGCAATCTCCATCTATCATCTCCTCAAGAAATTTGAAACCAACGAGGGTAAGGTTGGAAAGATCCAAAGAGATCAGCAAGCAATAAGAGAGTGTTATGTAAATAGTCTGAAAAAGAACGACGTCCAAGATAACTCAAAGAAGAGAAAACGATAATAAAGTTGGCCCTCAAGTGGTCTCGGGGTCTACATCCCTAAAAACCCCAAGCAGTACGAGCACCCTCAGCCAGCTGAGGATGATGAAGAAATCGTCATTAACAAGGAGCTCGGTCGGAGTATTAGGGTAGGCAAAGCCATGGACCCTCAAACAAGAGAAGAGATCATCCAAGTACTCACCAAGTACAAAGATATTTTTGCATATGAAGCCTCAGAAATGGCGGTGCTCAACCCCAAAATCATGTGGCACGAGCTTAACATCAAAGAGGGGTTCATGCTAATCAAGCAAAAGTTGTGACACCAGGGTCCTAAGATGAACGTCGCAGTAGATGCGAAAGTTAAAACATTGCTTGAGGAAGGCTTCAAAGAAGAGTGGCAATACTCAGAGTGGTTAGCCAACGTGGTATTAGTAAAAAAAAGTCGAGTAGGGAATGAAGGATGTGTGTGGATTTTACCGACATGAACAAGGCTTTTCCAAAAGACAAACACCCAATCCCCAAAATTGACAGGTTGGTTGATTCGACTGTCGCGCATGCTCTCTTGAGCTTCATGGATGCAAACGCAGGGTACCACCAAATCCCAATGGTTGAGCACGACCGAGTCCACACCACCTTTGTCACAAATCAAGGTGTGTATTACTACAAGATGATTCCATATTCGGAATTAAGAATACAGGGGATATATCTGCAAACAGTGAATAAGATCTTCAACGACCAGCTGGGTCAGAACATTGAGGTCTATGTTGACGACATGAACGTCAAAAGCAAAGCCCGGGGAGATAACCCCTCAGACTTAAGAGAGACCCTCGGTAAGCTGAGACGGTTCAGTATGATGCTAAAACCCGAGAAGGTGTCTTTGAAGTGAAAGGGGGGAAGTGCCTCGGATTTCTGGTGGATGAAAGGGGAATTGAGGAAAATCCCGGCAAGATTAAAGCGGTAATGGAGATGAAATCCCCTCGAAATGTGCGAAAGGTCCAGCGCCTAACCAGCCGCTTGGCAGCCCTCGGATGCTTCCTCTCCAAATTAGCAGACAAAAGCTTGTATTTCTTCAAAGCCTTGAATCGAAAAGAGTTCACTTGGGATGAACAGGCTGAACAAGCCTTCGTCTCCCTCAAAACACACCTATCAACCCTTCCCAAATTGATCTCCCCGTTACTGAAGGAAATATTATTTATTTACTTTGTTGTATCAAAGTACGCACTTAGCCTTGTTCTAGTAGCTGAGAGAGAAGAAAAGCAGCACCCAGTCAATTTTATAAGTCATGCCTTCCGAGGGGGAGAAACTAAGTTCAATAGGATAGAGAAGATGGTATTTGTCCTCGTGATGGCTAGTTGGAAGCTCAAACCCTATTTCCAAGCCTATCAAATCAAGGTCCTTACTGGAGCGCCCCTCAGAAAGGTGATTGAAAGCCGAAATTACTCTAGTCGGAAGACTGACGGGGCATACCAGCTCTTAGATTTCAGACTGGAGTATGAACCCACGAAAGCAATCAAAGCTCAAGCCTTAGCAGATTTCATAATTCAATGCACCACCAAGCCCCCGATCGACGAACAAGATGGATGGGAATTGCAACTAGATGGGTCGACAACTAAAAACAGGGTGCGGAGCCGGCATGGTGATCAAGGCCCCAGTCGAACAAAAAATGGAATTGCCATTAAGTTCGTATTTTTTGGATCTAACAACGAAGCAGAATATGAGGTACTCATACTCGAGTTCCAACTATGCATTATGGCAAGAGCCACATCTATCAAACCTAAATTCGACTCAAAACTCATAGTGGGTCAGGTGTAAGGGGAATACAAAGCCAAAGAGGACAACATGATAATGTACTTGGCTAAAACCCAAAAATTCATCAAGAAGCTGGCTCAATTCAGCATCACTTATATACCACGGTGAGAAAACCAACAAGCAGATGTCTTGGCTCGGATAGCCCGTTCCGCAGAGGGGTCGGCTCCACGGACCATTATGTGGGAGGTACAACATCAGCGAAGTATTAACGACAAAGAACAATTGGTGTTGAATTGGACATCCACATGGATGGAAAAAGTGGTCAAGTATCTGAGAGATGGGAGACAACCTGATGACCCCAAAGAAGCCGAGGGAGTCAAGCATAAGTCAGGTTGGTTCCTATGGCACGAAGGTCAGCTTTACAAGAAGTCCTTCACCCACCCTCTGCTCAAATGTGTAGCCCCTGAGGAAGGGGACTACCTCCTATGGGAAATCCACGAAGGAGCGTGTGGAAGTCACCAAGGGGGAAGGACCATAGCAGGGAAAGCTCTTCATGCGGATGCGCACGAGTTAATGAAAAGGTGCCCATCATGCCATATTCCTTCGGACATCCCATAGCAACTATCACCCTGTGACTTCTATCCAAGTCGTCCATCCATTTTACAAATGGGGGATGGACCTCCTCAGACCGTTCCCCCCAACCTCAGGTCAGCGAAAATTCCTAATCGTCGTCATCAACTATTTTTCAAAGTGGCCAGAGGCTGAGCCACTCGCATGAATAACATATAACCAAGTCCTTGCATTCATTTGGAGGAACATCATTATCAGGTTCAGAGTACAAAGGGCATTGGTATCCGATAATGGGCGATAATTTTTACTAGTGGGCCTACTCGAGATTATTGTGCCCAGTTCGAAATACAAACCAAGTTCTCTACAGTATCAAGGCCGCAAACCAGTGGACAAGTCGAATCGGCCAACAAGGTCATCCTCGACATAATCAAAAAAATCCTTGGAGGACGCCAAGGGAGCATGAGTTGATGACCTAACTAGGGTACTATGGCCAGCTCGAACCACCACCAAAGAGGCAACGGGACATTCCTCATTCGGTCTTGTATATGGAAGTGAGGCAGTTCTCCCAGTGGAAGCCGGCATCCCCTAACCCTGGATAACCTTTTATGAATTCGAGAAGAATAAAAAAGATAAGCCTATCAAGTTGGATCTGCTGTCAAAAACAAGGGGTAACACACCAGTGAAGTCCATTCTGTACAAACAAAGAAACACCCAACAATTCAATCGCCAAGTGAAAGTCAGGCTAATGTAGTTCAGAAAGTCAAAACTACTTGACTTTGACACCAAAAAGGAAAGTTGGGCGCCAACTATGATGGCATTACAAGCTGAAGGAAGTAATGAAACCCGACACATTTCGATTAGAATCCCTATAAGGTGTACCTTTTAGCCCGACCCTTGAACTTAGACAGCCTTAAGAGATTCTATGTATAATGTTGTTACTTGCAATAGGGGCATATGTAATAGATGGACAACAAAATGTAGCTAGCCGGCCTATCTTGTAACGAGTCAGACTACTAGACTAACAAGTCGAAATGGTTTAACTAGTCAAGTCAGAGTGACTCCATTTGCGATGACTTAACCAGTTGAACAACTAGGACATAACCAGTCAAAAAGGAGACAACTTAGTCAATTTCAACAAATATGTAACTTAACCAGTTATGCAAAAAACAAAGTTAGTAAGAAATTCAATAAGAAAGAGTATTACAAATAACAAACATTGAGATGCAAAAAGTTTCTTTCATTTCATAGAGCGAAAGATTACAATGCAAGGCCATGTACTACCAAAGGCAAAGAAATAAAAATAGGAAAAACCTATGAGCTCCGGGGAAGGTCGGAGGCGCCATTGGCGTTGGTAATATTGTTGTTGCTAACCAGCTCATCAGATTGGGCGACCTCGACCTATACATCACCACCCGAGTCACCCAACATATTTTCCTAGTCATCACCCTCAGCGTCCTTAGTGTCTTCATCCTCCTCTTTCTCTAGGGCCATCTACGCCCGGATGTCAGCATCCTCGGCCTCGACAGACATCTGGTACTTGGACTAGACGTCGAACCAAGCCAGCTCAGGGTGGGACTCGGCCAACATTTTCTTCAGGTGATCCAGGGCCTCGTCCTCACTCATCGAGCCTTGCTGCCTACCTCATTAGCGTAAACCTCGCAGGCCTCGGTCTGCTACTAGTTGCTAAACCACTGCTCTTCCAGCTTCACCAACTTCTTAGTCTCTACAAGCCAACCCTCGAGCTCGGTCACCCTATGTTCTGCCGCCTTCAACTTGGCCTCAACATCAGCCTTAGTGGTGACAGTGGAATCACGGGCAAGGATAAGCTCAGCCTTTTCCTTTGCGCAGATATCTGGTTCGGAACCCCTTATGACGATCTCAATGGCCTTATAAGCATCCTTAAGCTTCGACTCGTCAATGCGTTTGGCCTCCTTGTCTTACTAGAGGTTATCAAAGTGGGTCTTACGCTTTGCATTTCGCTCTTCTACCTCCTCGGCCAAGTGAACCTTGTTTTGTGCAACATTGCCAACCAAGCGGAGAACTGTCAATTGAATAAAGGCACAGTTAGACGAATCAAAAATCAATCAAGGGAGTTAGTTAAAAAACTAAAAGGAAACTTACATCAACCCATGAGCAGAACAGCTTGTTCATCTAGTTCTTACCCGCCGTCGAGTTAATATATCCTTGGTTGGTAGGAGTATACATGTAGTCGATGGCATGAGTCCATCGCTTATCCTTCTCATGGCGTTCAGCTCGGAGAAGAGCTTAGTCAGTGCCGCCACAACATTCGGGAAGAAAGGCGTGTACTGTGGACTAGATCTTGATAGGACGAAAGTCCAAAGAATGTTGAGAAAGAACAGCCTCGATGTCCTCTTGGAGAGGATTTGTTGGACGAGTTGTTCACCTCCACGGACTTAGACCTCTTTGCGTTATCGCGCTCAGCACGAGATTTGGCCACTGCCTTTTCCGTTTGAGCGACTGTCTCTTCTTAGTGTTCTTCGGCTTGGCAATGGTCCTAAGTGGGATAAAAGGTCAGCAAAACTACGACAAAAAAGACTAAGGGAAGAAGTGATGATACCAGTTTTGGGAGTCGGAGGAACATGCATAGTCTTCTCTCGGATCTTAGCTCGGATGCTAGCGCCCTCATAGCCACATTGCTTAGTTTGTCCGCCATGCAGGGATCGGATTCGATTAAGTATGCTCGGTAAGAGGCTACAAAAAGGAAAAAGCAACTGTTATTAATCAAAATAAAAGTGAAAGTAAAACTAACCGCCAACAGAAAGGCCCCCTCCCCCCTTTCGGCAAATTACCCTTTGGGAAAGTTTAGTTTAGACCCATTGCAAAAAGAAAATGTTTTTTTTTGAACAAATGACATATGGGGAGCTAGTTGCTCGCCACAAATGTCTCGCCCCCTCGAACTATCTTAGACTCGGTTTGCATGTAGCAACTGCCACACCCTCCTCGTGTGTAAGATGTGGGACTCGGAAATTTTGTCCAAAATTAGGCTCGACATCCGGCCACATCAAAGGAATCTCCCATCCACCACTAAACTTAAATGGACAAAGGCAAACTCCCTTCGAAAGCCTTTTTGAGAAGAGGAGAGGTCGAGCACGTTCGGTACCCTTTTGGACCCAGAAGCACCACCATTCGGGCCGTTTTCTGCGATAATAATTTTTACCAACTTATACGTGTGCCGCCATAAGATGATAGTCGGTTAGAGACTAAGCATTTCAGAAAGGGCATGAACAGCTATGAGCCCTCCGCAAGAGTAGGGAGAAATTTGGCTATGTGTCAGATTATAGGCGTTTAGAATCTCTTTGACAAAGGGAGTTAAGGGAAATTAGAGCGCCATCTCCATAGCCTTGTAGTAAGCAGCGCCGCATCCTGGAGAAGGGGTCAAAACAATGTGGAAGGCCTCCGGTCGGACAAGATGATAGGGGTCCCTTATTTAGAATCAAACAGCCCAAATTCGGGGATCATCCATCAACGCCTTGATTAGTGAAGGAAGGGGGAAGCTAGAACCTGGATCTCCTTTCGGATCCAAGTTAGGGTAGTCCAACTAACTCGAGGTCGACATTGCACCCCTGACTGCACCATGATATACATATATGTGTACGTAACTTCTCGAGGATCGATAGTTTAGGGACACCTCTTAGGGGAAGGGAATGATGCCATTGGCCTCCTCCTCCACTAACGACGAGAAACTAGAAAGAAAAACAACGTTAGGGACAACCAAGGAGCCGAGAAAACTTATTACAATCGACACCAACGTTATTCCAATCCCTCTCTCCTACTCGGATAGTTTATAAGGAGGTAAGGTCGGGGGTGCGTGTCACTGACTAAGACTAATCTCCCATTATTTATGGACAAGGGAGTCGGTCGAGATTATTCGAAAACAAATAAATAGAATCTTAACAAAAAATCAGAAGCATACCTGGTCGGATGGAGAAGGCTGGGAAAACTGGACTTCAAAGATGTGAAGATTTGAAGATTTTTCAGAGAGGAGCGTTTCAGAAATGAGCAAATGGTCCAGATTTCTCTCTCCTCCGTCATATATACAGACACTCCAGAGGGATGTGCAATGACAACCCCCCATGTCGTCCTAATGGACTTTCGGCCCAAATGGACCAATTCAACCCAAGAGCCATGGTCCAAGGAAGATGAAACTTCAAAAATTCCCAGCAACGCCTAGTCAACTCAACCCTCAAGACGGTCCCTATATTCCCAATTATCCAATATTTTCATGTGGCATTTGGAGCCGGATGCACCCGGTCTGGCAATATAATCACTGCCTCTTCATCTAACGAAAACACAAGTACGATTGACACCCATTCGGACAGCTTGGGGCTCATTAGCCCCTCATCCGAGTGGCGTTCAGCCAACTCGCCAACAGGAGGCCCTCTCTTCTTTGTCGAGTCATTTCCATATTTAGCCAAATATGGCTAAGTACTAATTGGTATCCATTCGGACAGCTTGGGGCTCATTAGCCACCACCCGAGTCGCATCCACTCCACTTGGCTAACAAGAGATCCTCCGTCCTTTCCCGACTCACTTCCAAACTTAGAAAAATATGGTTAAGTATTGGTAGCCACTCGGACAGCCTGGGCCCTTTAGCTCCTTATGCGATTAGGGTCCATCCCACTCCCTCAATAGGAGACCCTCTCTCATTTATCGAGTCACTTCCAGACTTAGCCAAATATGGCTATGTACTAACTGGTACCCACTCGGACAGCTTGGGGCTCATTATCCCTTCATCCGAGTGGCATCCACCCCACTCAACCAACAGGATACCCTCTCACCTTTGTCAAGTCACTTCCATACTTAGCCAAATATGGCTAAGTACTAATTAGTACCCACTCAGACAGCTTAAGGCTCATTAGCCCTTCATTCGATTATCGTCCACCCACTCTGCCAACAAGAGATCTTTCTCCTTGGTCGAGTCATTTCCATACTTAGCTAATATGACGAAGTACTAATTGGTACCCAATCGGATAGCTTTGGGCTCATTAGCCCTTCATCCGAGGGGTGTCCACCCTACTCGGTCAACAGGAGACCCTATCTCCTTTGCCGAGTCACTTCCATACTTAGCCATTCTGGCTAAGTACTAATTGGTGCTCACTCAGACAGCTTGGGGATCATTAGCCCCTCATCCGAGTGGCGTCCACCCTATTCAGCTCATAGGGGACCTTCCCCCTATTTGACCGAGTCACTTTCATACTTAGCCAAATGTATCAGGCGATATCCACTCGGACAGCGTGGGGGCTCATTAGCCCCTTATCCGAGTGGCGTCCACACCCTACTCGGCTCATAGGAGACCCCTTCTCCCATGCCAAGGCACTCCCATACTTAGCCAAATGTGGCTAAGTATCTATCGGTATCCACTCGGATAGCGTAGGGCTCACTACCCTCATATTCGAGTGAAATCCGACTCACTCCACTTGACGAAGGTACATCAAAAAGTCGGTCGGCCTAGGAGAGTCCAGCCAGGTTTAAAGGTTCCTATACCACCACAGGCGCCCCACTAGGTTGGACCACAGTACTCCCAGCTCCATGATGTGGGGCTAATTGTTTGGTCTCAATAAAGGGCCCGCCCAATTACTACACCACATAACCCAAACAGGTGGCACAGTGGGTCCCACATGGGAGTTGACCTAGCTCTAGGCTGCCTAGGGATCCACAGATTGGGCTGGAAAGGCTAATTGCCTGAAAAGGAAATTAAAATAACCATTGATCCCAAGAAAGCACATCCTATCAATGTTGCAAATCTGGAAATTCGCAATGCTATAAATACCAACAATCTCATCAATCAACAAGCAAGTATTCAATTTCTCACCTAACAAACTAGAGCATCTCTTTCTAGACTTTCTCTTTCTACCTAAACTGACTTGAGCGTTAGAAAGGCGATCCCGGAACAACCCCCCCCCCCCCTCGGGTAGACTAACCTTGTGTTTCAGGTTTCTTGTGTACGGACGATTAATTCAAATAAATGTTCTTGGGGCTCACTCCTACCTAACACACTTCAATAATCCTTAATTTATCGACGGAAACAGTTTAACAACACAAATCTATCAATACATTATAAGATTATGAGATAGTAAATTAGCAGCACAATCTCAGACCTCTAGTATCAACACACAAATAGAAAAAACAAATTCAATCAAAACCCAACTACAAGATTGAAATTGAAACCTTATCTTAAATCAAATACTAAAGGAACATATATATATATATATATATATATATATCTTGAAAACAAAATAGATTAGAGAAAATAAAATACCAGAGGGATATATTCATTACCAAAACTACATATGTTGTCTATATTTCATCGACTAAGCACCAGCCTACATATAACTACAAAATATATGAATAGTTCTATTAAGTTTTGAGATCTGCAATTATCATCAACATACAGTCATGCACGATTAAAACCCCAAAATCCTAACCCTGATGAACCATATCAATTCCATTCGACCCCAAATTAAGCTCTTTTTGCCTCGAATCCTCCTAGCAAGCTAGATATCCTTAAGCATAATACTGACCCTCTTAGCATAAATAACGCAAAGGTATCCTCAAAATCCTAACCTTAAAGAACCAAATCAATTCCATTAGACCCCAAATAAAGCTCTTTCAACTTTGGAATGGAATCTTCATGATGCGAAGCTCGGTGCTCTTCTAGGACTGCCTCATATCATGAGCGCAACCACTTCGGGTCTGGATCGGTGGGGCTTCCTCACTCAACCAGTTGCGGGGGCTGATTTCCTCTGGTGGATTTCCTCGCAGGTTGCTTCATATGAGCCATTATTAAGGAAATTTAGTGGGACAAATGAGTGAAGTTGAAGGTTGAGATTCAGGACAGAATATCGGAGTTTGATAATGAGGCGGGATGATGATGTTTGCTAAAGATTGAGGTTTATATAGCGGATGAAGATGGGAAGAGTATTGGAAATGGAGGATTAGGAGATAAAGGTGGAGTCATTATTGATGATGGAGCTAATCAAAGGTGGAGATTCGCGTAGAGTAGATTTACATGGATTGTGGTCTTGTAGATTGATGACATGGAGATACTTCCCGCCTTGCTTATTACAGTTTGAATGTTTCGAATTTTTTATTTTTTTTTATTAGAAAAGATAATTGGTTCGATGAACAACCGCTACTAGGCTACTAATTTACAGAGCACATCAGCTTAAAGGTTGGGTACAACCGTACAAGACTAAACAACCCATAAGTAAATGCCCAACATATTATTGGGATGAGAATTCAAACCCCGAGCAATGCCCTGGAATTCGGGGTGGTGAGCTACCACCTCTCCCTAAAAATTTTCTTTGATGGTTTTACGTTTCTCATTTTTAAAGTTTTGAGTTTGAGTTTTATTATTACTATCATTATTATTAAGTACTCCCTCCATCCAATCATACTCTTAACACTTATTAATGCACGTAGTTTTAGATGATAAGTTGTTGTTTGGTTATCAATTGTTATTTTATTGAAAAGTAGATGTGATAGGAGTTAATAATTAGTATAAGTAGTATTATTTTGATTTCAGGAGATCTAGAGAATGTGGGTCGTGGTTAGAGTTGGTAGGTAATAAGAGTGGTATTATTTTATTTGGAGGAGAGAGGGTGTCGACCAATAGTTAAAACGTGTAATGATTAAAATAATAGTGGCACATACATATCCCAAAATAGAAGTGTAAAGAGTATTCAGGGATAGATAAAAAAGGAAAGTGTAAAGAGTATTCTGGGACGGAGGGAGTATTATTATTTCGAATCATAAGGCTTACCATAATCGAGTCATTAAAATAAATCCAGTAATTAATCGTATATTCGTAGATAATATATAATACTCATTATTATTGTTAGTTATACTATTAGAGCATATTGAGATTCGATACTCATTAATAATCAATCGTGTATTAGATAAAAATGGTTCCAATATTATTCTATCACTAGTAGAATAATTGCTATTTGTTGCGGTCAAAAAGTGGCCTATTGTTGCGGTTTTGGGCGCGCAGCAATTAAGGGGGCAGCAATAGATAAAAATATATTGCTGCGATTTTTAACCGCAGCAATATTTCAACATATTGCTGCGGTTTCTAGCGTAAACCGCAGCACTAATATTATTTTATATCATAAAAATCCAGTATATTGCTACGATTTCTAGCCAAAACCGCAGCAATATTATTATTTTCTAGCAGAAAATTCCATTATATTGTTGCGGTTTCTAGCCAAAACCGCGGCAATATATCCTCGTCCAGATGAAATTTTTTTTTTTTTTTTTTTTTGCATTTGCCAATTAAATTTGAAATATTAAAACCAAACCACTAACCCATTCACTTTTCATTAAATTCGCAGACAAATCAAAGATAAAATGACATGAATTTCATTAATATATAAAAATGAAAAATCTAATTACATCAATATTAAAAAAGAATAAAATGAAAAATCAACTTAAAACAATCTAAAAAAAATAGTAAACAGATAAAAAAACAGGAAAAAAAGATCTAAAACTAAAAAATAACAACAAATCTAAAAAACAAAAAAAAAAACGATCTAAAACTAAAAATTAACAACAAACAGATCTAAAAAAAACTATCTAAAATGAAAAAGATCTACAAGGAAAAAAATAAAGCTAACAACCAGATCTTAAAAAAAAAGGAAAAAAATGAAAAAAAAACGAAAAATAGGGGAAAAAAACAGAAAAAAAAATGAAAAAAGAAACAGAAATCTCGAGATGATGCGGCTGAGAGATGTGAGAATGGAGGCTGAATTTCGCTTCGTCAGATGCCGAAAATGACTCAACCAAAAATTTCGATTCGAACAAGAATACTGATGGTAGAAAATGTAGGTACTTACACTATCAAACATGACGAAAAACCTAAAAGGGGATTTGTGCATCTTAAACCAAACACTGTTTCTAGTGTATCGAAACCCCATCTTAATCTTGCGTGTGACATATTAAACCAAAATCTCACACCGATTCTTGACTTGTCGAAAATGTCACTAAAACGATGGAGTCGAGCTTCAAATGGAGAAGTTGTTTGCGTTCGATGTTGAGAGAGGATGAGAGCAATCAGGAGAGAGAGGATGAGATGAGAGGAGTCAGGAGAGAGAGGATGAGAGGAGAGAGAGGAGAGAGGGGATGAGAGAGTGAGGCGTGAGATTTGAACGGGGAAAGAGGCGCTACTGCCCAAGAGAGATGAAAAGAGATAAAAAAACCCTAAGTCACACGCTTTATATACTAAGGGAACGAGGCCCCTTATTATTTTTTTAAAGATATTGCTGCGGTTTTTGTTAAAACCGCATCAATATATCAAAATATTATTTTTTAATGTTATTTTAATATATTGTTGCGTTTTTTATAAAAACCGCAGCAATATCTCTGGTCCAATAGTTAACTTTTTTCAAAAATTTTCCTCTTGACACCATATTGCTGCGGTTTTAGGCCGAAACCGCAGCAATATCCTTATTTTATATTTTACATTTTCTTTTTATGTGATATATTGCTGCATATGGGTAAAACCGCAGCAATACTACCGCAGCAAATAACAAATATTCTACTAGTGTATCATACTAAAATATTTAAGCCTACTGATAAAGTAGTTTGTTTATAGTCACATACTTCCTCCATCTTTTTTAGATGACCCGTTTCGACTTTTGACACTATTCACACTAGAATTTTTTGCACGCGATGCGTGCTTGAATTTTTTTCGAAACAGAAACTCGATTTTCTTCGGCATAAGAGTCAAAATTTGAACATTAGACATACAAAGTATAATTGTTTTAGTTTCAAATTTTGATTGGTTTAGTTTCTGTCACTTAAGTCTCTCACCATTCTTTTTTTTTTTTTTTACTTTTCAAAGTTAAATTCTATGAACAAATAGAAATTTTATTGAATTTATTTATGATTTCTAATATTATAATTTTTTAGTTGATTTTTGAATTAAGTACAATACTTCATAAATTGTAAAGAAAGTAGACACTTTGATTTCAAGTCAATTTTTTCATATGTTGTCCCCGAATGAAGTCAATTTATAAGTTTTTGTAAAGTTTCCTCATTTTAGTGATTTGCATAATGTAAATTATGCAATTTTATGATTTTAGGTGACTTGTGAGTGATTGTTATAATTATATTTTTGATATTTTTGTTTGAAGCCCCCTTTGATTTGTAAGTGAATTTGTAATTTAGAATGGAAGGGTAAGATAGTCTTTCATTCGGGACACCATAGCTTCCCCTTCCCTTAATAATAGAGATATGTTGTACTTTAATTCTTGAATGATATTTTACATAAACCTTTTTACCTTGATAATTATCGCTTATATAATAGAAAAAATAGGTCCAAATATATGTAAAAGTTTCATTATATATAGGAATACTATAAAAAAGTAATTAATTTATTTCCTTGTCTAACTTCTAAATTCTGATTTCACTACAAATACACCTCTATTTTTTATCATGACCCACCATTAATTGTGAATGGTTCTTGAGAATAGTGATTTGTAAGTAAATTTTTGTAAATGTTTTTGTATGTATTGACGTTCTAGGTTATTACTAGTTTTAGTTTGTTGTTAATTTTAAGTTTAATAAAGTTCCTGATTATTTGAGTGATTTGCGTGATTTTTATAACATGATTTTCTCAATTGTGATAATTAATTTGTAAAGTTTTTTCTTTTAAGTGATTTGTGAGTGAGTGTTTTAAATTTATTTTCGGTAGTTTTCTTTGAGTGCCGATTTTAATTTTGACATTCCATTTGTAATTTAGAAAGGGAAGGGGGGCAAAATAGGCGTTTCAAAAGAGGACACCGTTGCTCCCTCCTTCCCTTATATAATAGAGATATGTAACTTTGACTATCTTTTGTGATTTGTACTGAAGGGAAAATACAGTTATGTGGAATCTTGTTAGATTCGTCTCCATGTATATTTTCATAATATCAGCTTTTTTATAATTTTTGCTTATTGATAATTAGAGATATAAAGGTTTAAAATAGTGAGTGGCATGTGTGCCCAAGGGAAACGGGTCAACTAAAAAAAAAAATAGTATATACAAAGTTAAGAGAAGATCATAAAAATTATACTACTATTAAACTATATTATAGCACAAAGGTAATTAACTAAAATAATCCTATAACTTATAAAGACAAGAGTAATTGACTAAGTGTTAAGTTACCATATGATTGTTAACAAGTTACTATCTCGTAACTAGTAAGTGCTACAAAGTCAAAGTGACGAGACCAGGAGTTAACCGAAGTTGAATTGACGGTTAGTAGTGAATGGACCCGATGCTTCACAACGATCGCACTAAGGTCATAAGTGATCTAACTCAAGTACACATGACTCAATCCAAACGTACATGAGACCCAAATATAAACTGCATAAACCCGACTTAAAAATGTCCACAGGCGATCTTACCCGCGAACGAATCGACTTGTAAATGGAACGCTTAGACTTATCTGGCACCCGATAATCCCATGATTTAAATGTGACCGACCCAGATGTACAAAACCTGACCAATCATGACCCATGACATTCACTAACAGAATCTTATGTCGGAGGCTGACCTGGTTCGCCGTGGGTATATCCCAAACCTGTTTTGACACCACTTGTCTTTGGACTGTAATTCTGTAACATGGTACAATATTATTATCCATTACTACTTTGTTTCTTATTAATCTACTCGCTTTTTATTTTGGTACTATTCATATTTTATTTTATCAATAATTTCTGATTTACATTTTTTATATATCCAAATTCCAATTTTTCCTAGTTTAGAGTAGCTCTGAAAACATACCTCCCCTCCCTTTCTCTCTCTTCTTTCTCTAATAAACCCTAGTTTTTCTTTAGCTAGTTTGGGGCTGCCACCATCATTTTGATGGTCGTAAGCTTAAATTTTTACTTTTATGAACCTATGTTTTCAATTTTTGTTGATAACAATCTTTCTCTCTCTTTTTAGAGCCTTTCACCCAATTATCGAAATCTTTATCTCCATTAGTGGAAGTTTGCAGCTACTTTGATTTATTAGTCTCTATTTCAGGCAGTTTGAAATTTGATCTTATGGTCTTTTCCAAAGATACGATTCATTGATGGTTTGTTATACAAATGTGCATATCAATATTAGGCTCTTGTATGTTATCTACACGTCTAATAAAGAGATTTCTTTCCAAACTATATTAGAATTATATACGCTCGTGTAGATTGTTGCATGATTTAGCGAATAAATTTGGGCTATGTTGTATTATGATAATTGGTCCATTATCATCATAGTTAATGGTAGAATTTTTTATTTATTTTTGATCAAGCTATTTGTTTTTTTCTTCTTATTCGT